>NC_056741.1:1666103546-1666403546 GCF_019279795.1 Protopterus annectens | reverse complement strand
TGAAATTCTCTCAACTCTCTCTTCATAACCTTTCCTGGCTCCCCTTCCACAGGAAATCTGGTATCCTCTGACAGAGGTGCCTCACTGTCAGCCTGGGTACTACAACTCACCTCTGCCCTTGCAGTCACTCTATCCAAGGGAACATCAGTACCCACAAGTAGCTGTGGCTCACCTTCAGTCTCACTGCTACAAGGTAGCTCCCTCCCTGAAGTAACCACCTCACCAGTCCTGGCTCCAAGTTTGCAATCTGTCTGGGTCTCCCCCAGGCTATGCTTGTCTCCAAGCCCTACTGCGTGTAACTGCTTGCACACAAGGTACTGCATTATTGAAATCATTCTCTATCAGGACATTTGCAAGGATATCTTCAAACATAGCTATTTGCTGGCTTCCTTTTCCACCCTCCCAGTCAAGGTGAACTAGGGCAAAAGGTATTTGGAATGGGCTTCCCCCTAAAGCTCTGACTGGAGTAGACTGCCCAAGTAAGCAGTGCTCCTCTTTAACCACTGCAGGCCTCACAACGGTTAGGTCAGAGGCTGTCTCTCTCTTAGCAATAGCCTCTTTCCCATTTACTAAGACAGGATATACCCTCTTGTGTTAGTTTGGTACCCTTGTTGTCTCCAGACAACTTATTACTGGCATTCTGTCATACCCACTTACTGGCTCTCCCACCTTTTGTTCCCCACCTTGCCTCCATGGACATCTATATGCCACATGGCCCCATTGGTTGCATTTGAAACATTTAACCCTTGACTCTGGACGTGTACCTGGACTAGTGGCTTCCCCTACTACTGGTAGAATCTATTGGGGCGGTCTGGACTGCCCACCATGTGTTTCCTTAGACCCATGAGCAGTACTGGGTATCCCTTTCCTAAGCAGGGATGCCCTGCTTACTAGTTATAGGTCTCCTTTCTTCCTCAGTTCATCTGCAGTATTGCATTGTCTATCAGGTAACCAGATTCTCGTGTCCTCAGGCAAAGTGATAAGGGCCTTTTCCCTCACCAATTGGACTGGCAGTCCTTCAAAAGTGGTAACCTGAATTCCACTCACCCATCTATGAAAATAAGTGCTTAGTTCAGCAATATATTCACACACACTTTCAACTGCCTTGTGTCTATGCTCAAGAAAATTTTTCCTATAAGCTTCAGGTGTTAACTTAAAACATTCTAACCAACAAATTTTGACTGCATTATAATTTAAGCAATCAGTATCAGACAATTTAGAAATAGGAGTTACAAATTTAACATGGAGTAAGGGGGTCAGGAACCATACCCAGAGCCCTTGGTCAACATTATACTCTTTACATACCCTTTCAAATATAGGAATGAAACTATTAAAATTATCCCACTCTGTAAATTGTGGAAGAAATTTACTGACCTTTGTTGCTGGAGTTCAGTTACTACCTTCCCCATTACCTCCATAACCTTGGCGAAGAGTCAGCATCTCCTTCTCATGTTGCCTCTGCCTCTCATTCTCCTCAGCCTCCAGATGTCACAGTTTTTCATTTTCTTCAGCCTCTAAATGTCTCAATCCCTCTGCTGCTTCTATTTCCAAATGTTTGGCCTCCAGTTCAAGTCGCTAACTCCTGACGGATTTTTAAGTCCTCTGTGGAAAGGTTGAACTGTCCATTTTTTGAGAATTGTACATCACCAAGGCCAGCCTTCTTGTCCTCCTGATTGCTGGTCTGCAACACAGCCGCAGCCAAGGCTACAATCATTTCTTCCTTAGTCAGGTTGCATGCACCAGTCTTTTAGCCTGGCACACCTAAGCCAACTGGCTCCTTGTCAGCTTGTCGTACTCCTCTGCTAACATGCTTGACTGCTCTCCATGACTAACTAAGCTAACAAAAATAAATAAATAAATAAAACAATTGTGATATGAAACTCTGAATGCTCACTGTGTGGCTGATTGAGAGTACAAACACCTTCCTTAGTGACCACTGTTTACAGGCTACAGGAATTCAATATCCACATCACTACAAGCCAATTAATATGTGATGCAGCCATCCCACCACTTAATATGTGATGCCCCTGCACTGGCACAGTAATCAAGGAGGCTCAATCCTCACCACTGACAACAGGGGGGATGTACACACTGGGAGGATGACAAGTACACACACAGTAAAGTGCAATTTCCCCTTAAGAGAATACAGAGTTCACAGTCAGTCTGGGGCGGGTTTTTCCCTCTTTCTCCAGATCCTCAGTAAGACTCCCCACTGGCACAGCTATAGGGTTGAGATCTCAGCTGAGTGGTCAAGCCAAAACCTCCAGCACACACTCTGTCCAACTAGTGCTTCATGTCCCTGCCCATGTAGCAAACACACGCACACACACTTTGAGGTTTGATTTATAAACAAACACACACACACCTGGGAAAGGCTGGCACAGGTTTACTAGCTATGCCCCCTTCTGCCTAGACTACAAGGTAGTTCCAGTATCTACCAACCACCCTTTATCAGCTACTTAAGGCCCTTAACAAAAGGTCACCAATCCTACTTTGTAATGTTACTATTATCCAAATGATAGTCTGACCAAGAGCAATGCTATTTAGGAGTGGCCTGTATGGTGTCACCATATAGATATGCAAGTACACTAAGAGCTTAAATATGTCTCACAAATATCAGCCACAAAGATAGGGTTAAATATATTTAATAATAAATACTAAATATGAATTCACAGTGACTCCAGAGTTCAAAATCACAGGACATATTTAAAATAACATTGCAGGACAGTCTCAAATAAAGAAAACATCTAAGCTATATTTTACTATATTCCTATCTGAATCTAAAAGAGTTACTATGCCCTAAAAACTTACTTACAGAACACACAGAAGTGCAGAAGGTGGTGATGAGTGGATGTTTCCAGGTAAAAGACAAAATACAAAATGCCCTCCCTCTCTCTCTCTCTCTGAGGATTTCTTAAATTAATATCAAATATTACTGCTGGGCTAGCTGGGATGACATCACTTTTTGTCACCTGACTTTAGTTCCCAAGCTAAACCCCTTTTGTCATAAACAGAATTTAACATCTTTGTGTGAAAAATACACATCTCTCAGATGTTTGAAGACCCTGGAAGTCATAAAACAATTAAACACTTCCTCAGCTCACACCTAGTAATTACTTCTCTTCCAAGACAATACAAAAACTTCTAGCTCTAGTCTTTGTGTCTGCTACTGAACTGAAGCTGAGAGATAACTTTTATAGCACAACCGTAAAACAATTTAATTTTAACTTATTTTCTTGAAGTTTTGCAAGATAACCCTCTATGTTCTAGTTTCTACTGTTAAAACATATACATTTACACAATTGCAACAGTTTATATACATTTCTATTCTAAGGCAGCACGGCATGCTGTGGTTAAATTTTAGCTCAGTACTTCACACACACACTTCTGTATAAATCATGTCAATGTGACACAGAAATATTTGCAAAATTCCAGATAGCTGGGCTGGCAGTATTCCTTTTGTGACACCCCCTCCCACACCAGTCCCACCAGACACATATCCATCAGTGTTTCAATTCCTCAGCCATGCCAACAAGCCTTACTTTGGTATAACCAACCTGACTTTTCAAATGTTAAGTAAGCCTTAAAATACTTTTGTAGGATAGTACTATATAGGATTCAATTAATTGGCTATATTGATTACATATGTTTAGTAGCTCCTGAAATTGAAGATTCTCCTTTAGTTCTGTATTCTGCTTGGTTAATATCCCCTGCAGTTCTTGAGATTTGGAATGTTGAATAAGTCTAATATAATAAGCCTAAAGTCTTCTTTCTTTTGTAAATAGATATAGTGCTGGCCTCTAATGGCTGGAAAACATTATCAAATTTACCAGTTTTTCTTTTAACCATTAATGGACAAGCCTGGGAACAATTTTTCATCTTTTCTCTAACTTAAATAATGTTCAAGAATTGGATGAATGCTGAAAAATTGTGATTAACACCATCACTTATTCCAGAACCCCATTTAAACATTTTAGGCAGATATGAAGATAATGGAAGTTCTGACCAGGGAAGTGTAGATAGGAAAAAGGACGATTGCATCTTATAGAGAACTAGCTTCTTAATGATGTTTGTTTAACAGTACTGCATACACAAAAAAAAAAAAACATTATTTTCACCATGTGGAAAATCTTATTATTCTATTTAAAATAACATATCCAGATTTGGTGTCACTACAATGTTATGTTGAATAAACAAGGAAAAGTAATTCTATTTATTTATTTACATTAATATTATTACATTATTTACATTAATAACGAAGTTAATAAGAATTAGCTTACAAAATGCTTTAACATTCCAGTCATTGTCTGTAGCCTGCTACAAGTTAGTTATTATCAGTGTTGGACTTGTACTTATAACTGACATTGTCTGAGTAGTGCTATCTGATTTACTCTATCTGTCCTTCAGTGCACACAGGAACATCATAAGGGATAACAAGCTGGTAAAATAAAGTACAGTTGTGTACACTTACCATAAATGTAGATGTTCGAGTGTATTCACTGTTGCAGTCATTACATTTAGGTAATCTGCTGGCAAGTTGCCCTCAGTCGGCCTGAATTCCAAAGTCTTGGGTCCTGCGTCAGTTGCTGTCTCTTCTTCCATGATGTCAGTTCATCAGGGGTATAAAACAGGCAGCCAACGCCATTTTCTTTAGTTTTTCTTGCCCCAAATGTCAGGTGCCCCCCAAATGGGGAGCAACAATATACATCTATAAGAATATATAAACTATATATACATGAACAACATAAACTTTACCTTCATCTAAAAGCAAATACACCACAAAGGCTGTAGAATATAGTGAAGGAAAGAGAAACTCCAGAACAAAAGGGGGATTGCAGGTAACCTGGACTGCAACAATGAATACACTCGAACATCTACATGTATGGTAAGTGTACACAACTGTACTATGTTCTTCATGTTTCACTGTTGCAGTCATTACATTTGGGTAGAATCCCAAAGCTATGGATGGGAGGCTGGAGCTAAACAGCATTAGGGGCGGCTATAAGGCCATGCAGAACTGCAGTGGCAAAGCCTGCCCTGGACTTAGAGAAGAGAGGCAAACGATAATGCTTTGTAAAAGTATGAACATAACTCCAAGTAGCAGCTTCTAGAATGTCTTTGGTTGGTACCCCTCTGAGAAAAGCTGCTGATGTAGCTGCAGCCCTGGAGGAATGAGACCTAATGCCCTTGGGCACCGGTTTACCATGATGTAAGTAACAGAAACAAATGCAGTGGCTTATCCACTTTGAAATAGACTGCTTTGAAATAGCCTTTCCCTCTGATCCTGCAACAAATGCCACCAGTAGCTGCTCAGTTTTTCTTAGAGCTTTAGTCCTGCTTAAGTAGAATCTTAGTTGTCTGTGTACATCCAAGGAATGCAGAAGCCGCTTCCCCTTGTTCTGAGGATTTGGATAGAAAGTTGGCAGATGAATAGTTTGGTTAAGAGCCACACTGGAAACCACCTTAGGCATAAAGGAAGGATTGGTCCTGAGGGACACCCTGTCTGGGTAAAATATGATAAAAGGCTCCACAGCCATGAGGGCCTGTAGCTCTGAAACCCTTCTTGCTGAAGTAATTGCCAGGAGTAAAGCTGGTTTCCAGGATAAAAACTTTACATCTGCAGTGGCAGCTGGTTCAAATGGAGGCAGGGTGAGCTTTTCCAGCACAAAATTGAGGTCCCATGCAGGAATTGGTGATCTTCTGGGAGGCCTTAAATTTTTGGCCCCTCTAAGATACTGTTTTAGCAAAGGGTGAGAAAAGATTGGTGGCTCTGTGTTGTAATGAGCTGAGATGGCAGAGGCATGGATCTTTATTGATTAAAAAGATAGACCTTTGTCAAGCATCTCAGTCAAGTATTGTAAAATCTGAGGAATATTTGGCTCTGCTGTGTCAGTTCCTTGTGCTTGGTTCCAAGCACAGAATCTCTTCCCTTTATCAGCATAAGATTTTCTAGTAATAGGCCTTCTGGCTTCCAAAATGACATCCATCACAGATTTACTGAGAGGTGTTGTTTGAATAACTACATGATCAGCCATGCTGCCAGGTTCAGTGCTTGGAGCTGATTGTGCAGGATCTGATTGTTTTGCTGAGTCAGTAAGTGAGGTATTTGAGGCAAGTACCAAGCTGGGAATTGAGACATATTCCTTAGGATTGGATGCCAGTGTTGGTGGGGCCAGTCCAGAGCAATTAGTATCATTTTTGTTTTTTCTTGTCTGACCTTTAGTAGGACCTTGGGAAGAAGAGGCAGAGGAGGGAAGGCATTAACTGTTTTTTCCACCTGAAGGATAAAGCATCCACTTTCCATGCTTGTCTGTGATAAGTCATTGTGCAGAATTTGTCCAGTTGATAATTCCAAGGAAAGGCAAATAGGTCTATGTCTGGGCTCCCCCATTTCTTTGTTATCATGCTGAAGACTTGTGGATCCAGTTTCCACTCGTGAGGCTCCATAAGGTTTCTGCTTAAGTCATCTTCCAGAGTATTTTACTTTCCTGGCAGGAATTGAGCTTGAAGATGTACTTGGTAAGTCAAGGCTGTGTCCCACAATGCCATGGCTAGTCTGCAAAGGGGGTATGAGTGTGTGCCCCCTGCTTGTTTATGTACCACATAACCGTGGTGCTGTCCATCTTTATCAGTAGTTGTCCTGGATGAAATAATTAATTGAAGGCTGTCAGGCCATTTTGAACAGCGAACATCTTTTTGGTTGAAATGCAGATGCATTTGTTTTGGGGTCCATATGCCTTGAATGCATCTTCCCACCAGGTGGGCCCGCCATGCATAGTTTGATGCGTCTGTAGTTAAGGTTTGGCTGGTAGGGGGTAGAGTGAAAAACCGTCCCATGTTTTGGTGACATGCTTCTGCCCACCAAAGAAACTCCTGTTGTAGGCAGGGAATGAGAGGAATCATTGTTTCCAGACTGTGACAATGTTGACTCCATAAACTTTTTAGGTGCCACTGTAGTTTCCTCATATGCAGTCTTGCATATGGAATCAGTAGAATGCAGGATGCCATGAAGCCCAAAGCCTGCAGAATTTGTCTTGCAGATAACTGGGTTTTTGTTGCCATCTGTTTGAAGTAAACAGTCAGTTGCCTTTGTTTGTCTGGCGTGAGGAAAGCCATCTGGGCAGTTGTATTCAAGCTTGCACCCAGGAATGTTATCTTTTGAGAGGGTACCAGTTGTGATTTCTTTTTGTTTATTGTGTACCCTAAGCATGTTAGAAGCCTTTTCACAAACGCCAGATGCTGATGAAGAATGTCTTTGTTCTCTGCTTAAATGAGACAGTCGTCCAAGTAAGGATAGATTTGTATACTTCTTTGTCTGCAAAATGCAATTACTGGTGCCAGGCACTTTGTAAAGACCCTGGGTGCAGTAGATAAGCCAAAGGCAGTGCAGAGAATTGGTTATGCATAAATCCAGCCTTGAAACGTAGGTATCTTCTGCACGATTCCCTTATTGGGATAAGCAGGTATGCCTCTTTTAAGTCTAAAGTCACTAGCCAAGCATTCTTGTCCAGCATGGGCAGAAGCTGCTGCAAAGTTAGCATTTTGAATTTTGGAATGTCCAGGAATGTGTTCAAAATTGATAAATCTAGTATTGGGCGTCAGACCTTGTCTTTTCTGGGTACCAAAAACAGTCTTGAGTAAAACCCTTGTCCTTTTTCCTGTTCTGGCACTGGCTGAATAGCCCCCATATCCATGAGGGACGTAACTTGTTTATGTGCCTCTGCCCATTGATTTTTTGGCAGATCTGGCCAACCATCTGGAATTGGCAGAGTGTGGAAGTGGAATCTCTATCCCTGGGATACTATGTTTATTACCTACTTGTCCTGGGTTATTAACTGCCAATTTTGAGCATAAAGTGCTAATTTTCCCCCTAAGGGAGCTGCCAAAAGATAAGTGCTTGGTGATGGCAGAGGGAAGTCATTGAGACTGTTTACTGTAGGGTTGTGTTTTATTTCCTCCAGATTTGGAGGTAGAGGCACCCCATTGCTTTGACCTGTAAGAACCCTGTGACTGGTATCTAGAACCTTTAAGGTGCCTGGATTTGCCCTGTGGAGCTCTGTCGGACACAGGAAAGGACCAATTTTTTGTAGGCCAGTGTCTACTGAATCTTGGTGGCTGCACTTGTAAGAAGTCTTTTACAGTTTGCATAGACTTAGCTTTGTCTTCCATTTTCTTTAAAACCTCTTCTACCTTAATACCAAACAGAGTATCATGCTGTAAAGGTGCATCCAGCAATTTAGCTTTAACATGATCAGGCAAATTTTGCTCTTTTAGCCAGGCATGCCTTCTAATCACAGATCCAGTAACTGCGGCCCTGCAGGAGGCCTCTAAGGAATCAAAACCACATTGCAAAGTATGCTTTCCAACTTGTTCTGCTTCATGCAATAATTCCTGCAATTCTTTACTTTCTACACATTCAGAAATCAACATCATTTATTTTCTGTTTCAGTAATCCCATAACATGCTGTTGATACTTAAGCATATGAAACTGGCAGTTTAAGGCCCTAATTGCCAAGGTTGCAGATGTATAAACATTCTTTCCCCATCTATCCAGTGCCCTGGAATCTCTATCAGAGGGGGTAAGATTTTTTGCTGTTGAGGCCTTTACACCTTTTGGACCCTGTGGAATAGTTTCAGGGTCAGCAGCAGGGTTTTTAAATAAAAATTTGTGTGAATCAGGAACCCTGTAATATCTGTCTGGCTTGCTAGGAGCCAGAGGTACAGAGTCAGGAGTGAAGCTTGACTCCAAAAACACATCATCCACAATGTCTAAAACAGGAGGTATGGCTACAGGCCTATGTTGAGGGAGAAGAAGGAAATCCCTAAGTCTCTTTTTTGATTCTGAGAAATCTTGACTCTCCCAGTGAAAATGCTCCCTCAAAGTATGCAAGGTTTCTCCAAAGGAATAATCTTCAGGAGGAGATGCAGATGGGATAGATTCCTCTGCATCAGAATCCTCATAGGGTGGTATAGAAAATTCCTGATCAGAAGAGGAATCAGAAGAAATAGAAACCTGATCTGAAGATTCATAATCAGTGTCTTGCCTAGGCCACTTATCAGGAGGGGGTTGGGAAACCCTGATCAATGTAATTAGGTCTTCAGCCATTTTGATCATCTGCTTTTCGGCATAGAGGCCTGAGCACGTGGCTCATGCGTCATTTTTTTAGCTTTAGAAGTTGCTTTTGTCTTTGATTTTGAAGCTGGCGTCGGTTTTATATAGAAATGCTGAGGCCTGAAGACACCAGCAGAAGCCGGTGCCTGCTCAGCGGCTCTGGACCCATCAGAGGGAGAGACATCCGCGGGTACAATACTTTGAGAATCTTATGGTGTGCCGGACTCCACATGGGTCTCGGTAGAGGCCTGCGACTCGAACGTAGTGGGTACCAGGGGCTGCGAAAGCGCCTCACTGAGTACCAGCGAACCGGTGACTGGCTTAGGAGAAGCTTTGTCGTCGGTTTTGGACCTCGACAGTCTGTCGCTGTCCTTTTCTTTGCGTTTTTGTGAACTCCGGTAGTAGGACTGCTATCCGATGACATTTCCGGATAGTTAAATCTGTTTCCAAAATATTTTGTAGCAAAGATATACCAATGCTTAATAGTGCGTTGGTTAAATCTAGCTCAAAACCGACAGCTAGGCACGTTATGATCAGGGCCTAGGCAAGGAATACAGTACAAATGGAAATCCTTATGAGGTATTTGCTTCCCACAAGTAATGCAATTATTAACTTTTACTGACATCGGTATGGAGCAGGAAAAAGTTTCCCCAATGGGGTACTTAGCTTTAGTGAAGACTTTGGTTCCGAAACACGAATTCAAAAATTTCAGGAGTCGGCCAACCAGCACTTGCGAACTGCTTCTGCTTCAGGCACTGCGCTGCAAGAAAGACTGAAGAAAATGGCATTGGCTGCCTGTTTTATACCCCTGACGACCCGACGTAATGGAAGAAGAGACAGCAACTGACGCAGGACCCAAGACTTTGGAATTCAGGCCGACTCAGGGCAACCTGCCAGCAGATTACCCAAATGTAATGACTGTGAAACTGTGAAACATGAAGAACATCAAGAGAGGATAGCAGTTTGCAACTGAACACCTAGTAAGACTATGAAACCAATTGCCTTTGGACTTATATCACAATACTAGTCTGAGTAAATTCTAAGAGAAAGCAGAACCACATGAGAGCAATACACAAATGGAACAAAGAAAAAAAAGGTTGCAGGACCAGTGGTATTCAAGATTCTTGATTACATCAACTCTCACATGTGAGCTCTCTCCTGGAACTTGTTTAAGTGGTGAACATTTCTTTCTACAGCTACAAGACACAGGACTGAAATTATTATCTCACAATTATAAAAATCATGAAGTCTACACATGTTATGTAAAAATTAAAAACAACCATAACAGGTATACCTTCTGAGTTCTGACATGACAAAGACTGCTGTGTGTTTAAAGATTAGTGGTGTTACAGTGGCAGTTCATTAGTATACAAGCACACCCACTTCCTACAGCCATGTTACATTCTCCTTCCCTCAATAATTTCATAGGTTCATAGGTGTGTACTAGGCGAATGGCTCTGGAGCCTTTACAAGCCTAGCCTATTTAAGTGTCCTGGCATCATGCCACCCGATGTTAGTTCCCAGTGCCTCTATCAAGTAGAGCCACTGGAGTGATCCCCAGGGTGAACTTTTTATTTCCCATCCACTCATCAAGATTTCTCTTGAAGATGGCCAGTGAGGTGCTCTGCTTGACATGTATGGGAAGTTGATTCAATAGCAAGGGCAGTCTCTGGGTTATGAACCTGTCTGTCCAGCATGTTCTGTTGATTGTGGTAATGACGTTGAGGTCTCTAGAGTGTGTGGTACGGAGGGATTGTATGTAAGAATTTTAAAATAAGGGGATGATGGAATCCTTCGATGCTATTTTTTCATTAGTTTTCTGCTGATACACTATACATGATTCCCTTCTCACCATGTCTGCTGCTCCCAGTTTTCAACAATCAGTTAAGCTATAAAATGCTGAAGACAATAGATTTTGGCCTGAGTGCTTAACAGCATTCAGAGCTTAAGTAAAACAGAATGCTTTTGAAACATGTTTAATAAACTGCAAATTAAAATACCAGATGTTCAAGAAATGCAACTGGAATGTAATTCAGTTATTGTCCATCAGGAAAAAAAGAGGATTATTAAAATGGTAGAATCTGGGGTGGTTCTAACTCTAAAAGCTTGGCAATTACAGATGGCACCCACCTTTAAATGCTACTATTTGAAGCCTCCAAGACTGATACAGATAAAGTAGAGTTGTGTACCTACCATAAATGTAGATGTTCGAGTGTATTCACTGTTGCAGTCATTACACTTGGGTTATCCGCTGGCAGGCTACCCACAGCCGGCCCAAGTTCCAAAGTCTTGGTCCGGTGTCGGTTGCTGTCGCCTCTTCCCTGACGTCAGTGTGCCAGGGGTATAAAAGATGCAACCGACGCCATTTTCTTCAGTTTTTATTGCCCTAGATGTCAGGTGCCCCCAGATAGGAAGATTGGAAAAATAAAATTATGCCAAAAAGCATGCATGTCCTAATATAAACATTTCCTTCATCTACAAGCAAATACACCACATAGGTTGTATAGAGTTGAGAAGTAAAAGGAAGTCCCAGCAATGAAAAGGGGGATGGTGGGTGGGTAATCTGGACTGCAATAGTGAATACACTCGAACATCTCCATTTATGGTAGGTACACAACTGTACTATGTTCATTGTGTTTCACTGTTGCAGTCATTACACTTGGGTTGAATCCCAAAGCTGAGGTTGGGCGGCTGGGTCTAAATTGGATTTGGAGAGGCTATCAGGCCCTGCAGGACTGCAGTGGCAAAGCCTGCTCTGGATTTAGAGTAGAGAGGTAAGTGGTAGTGCTTGGTGAAAGCGTGCACTGAGCTCCAGGTTGCAGCTTCTAAAATGTCTTTGGTTGGTACTCCTCTGAGAAAGGCTGCTGAAGTGGCTGCTGCTCTGGTAGAATGTGGCCTAATGACCTTAGGCACTGATTTGCCATGTTGTGCATAACAGAAGTGGATGCAGTGTCCTATCCATTTTGAAATTGTCTGCTTTGTGATAGGTTTTCCTTGTGATCCTGCAGCATAGGCTACAAACAGTTGCTCAGTTTTTCTGAAAGCTTTTGTTTTGTCCAAGTAGAATCATAGCTGTCTGTGTATATCCAAAGCATGCAGAAGTCTCTCCCCTTTATTCTGGGGATTTGGGTAGAAAGTTGGTAAATGAATGGTTTGGTTCAGGGCCACATTGGAAACTACTTTTGGCATGAATGTTGGGTTTGTCCTAAGAGAAACCCTGTCCTGGTGAAAAATGATGAAAGGTTCCACAGCCATTAATACCTGTAACTCTGATACTCTTCTTGCTGAAGTTATTGCTAGGAGCAGAGCAGTTTTCCATGATAAGAATTTTATATCAGCTGTGCTGGCTGGTTCAAAAGGAGGCAGTGTGAGTTTCTCTAAAACAAAATTGAGATCCCAAGTTGGTACTGGTGTTCTCCTTGGGGGTCTTATGTTTTTTGCCCCTCTGAGGTACTGTCTTAGTAGAGGATGTGAAAAAATAGGAGGTTCCATATTGTAATGGGCTGAAATGGTGGAGGCATGGATTTTAATTGAAGAGAAAGATAGGCCTTTGTCCAGCATCTCAGTTAGGTATTGTAAAATCTGAGGAATGTTAGGGACAAGTGGTTCAAGCCCTTGTGCCTGGTTCCAAGCACAGAATCTCTTCCATTTTTCTGCATAAGATTTCCTAGTGCTGGGCCTCCTGGCTTCTAAAATGACATCCATAAGAGCTTTAGAGAGAGGTGCAGTCTGAGTGGCTACATTATCTGCCGTGCTGCCAGATTTAAGGTTCTGAGTTGACTGTGCAGAATCTGATTGTTTTGTTGAGTCAGAAGATTAGGAATTTGAGGTAAAGGCCAAGCTGGGCCTTGAGACAAGCTCTTTAGGATTGGGTACCAGTGCTGGCATGGCCAGTCTGGGGCAATCAGGATCATTTTTGGCCTTTCTTGTCTGACTTTTAGGAGCACCTTGGTAAGAAGAGGCATTGGGGGAAGGCATAGACTGTCATGGCTTTCCAGCTGAATGATAGAGCATCCACTTTCCATGTTTGAGAGTGATAAGTTCTTGTGCAGAATTTCTGTAGTTGGCAATTATGAGGGGAGGTAAAAAGATCTATGTCTGAGCATCCCCATTTCCTTGTTATCATGCAGAACACCTGTGGATTTAGTTTCCATTCGTGAGGGTCCATGAGATTTCTGCTTAGTTTGTCTGCCAGTGTATTTTTTGTTCCTGGCAGGAATTGTGCCTGCAGATGTACCTGATAGGTCAGTGCTGTGTTCCACAAAGTCATGGCTTGCCTGCATAGGGGGTAGGAATGTGTGCCCCCTTGCTTGTTTATGTACCACATAACTGTGGTATTGTCCGTCTTTATTAGTAGTTGTCCTGGATGGAGTAGGTCCTTGAAAGCTGTCAGGGCATTCTGTACACCTAGCATCTCTTTCTGATTGATGTGAAGATGCATTTGTTCCTTGGGCCACGTGCCCTGAATACATTTTCCTGCCATATGTGCCCCCCAGGCATAATCCGATGCATCCGTTGTTATTGTCTGCCTGGCTGTGGGTAAGGTGAAAGGCTGTCCCTTGTTGTGGTGACAGGCCTGGGACCACCATCAAAACTCCTGTTGTAGACAGGGAATAAAGTTATGATTGTCTCCAGGCTGTGACAATGTTGAGTCCAAACACTTTTTAGATACCACTGCAGTTTCCTCATATGCAGTCTTGCATATGGAATTAGTAGAATGCAGGATGCCATGAAGCCCAGGGCCTGCATAATTTTTCTTGCAGGGAGCTGGGTCTTTGTTGCCATCAGTTGAAAGTAATGAGTCAGTTGCCTTTGTTTGTGTGGCGTGAGATAAGCCATCTGGGTAGTTGTATTGAAGCTTGCACCCAGGAATATTATCTCTTGAGAGGGCACTAGTTTTGATTTATTTTCATTTACTGTGTACACTAGGCAAATTAGTAATCTTTTTACAAACGCCAGATGCTTTAGTAGAATGTCCTTGCTCTCTGCTTGAATAAGGCAGTCGTCCAAGTAGGGATATATTTGAATTCTTTTTTTTGTCTGCAAAATGCAATTACTGGTGCCAGGCATTTTGTGAAGACCCTGAGCGCAGTAGATAAGCCAAAGGGCAGTGCAGAGAATTGGTAATGCATTAAGCCTGCTATGAATCTGAGGTATCTTCTGCAAGATTGTCTGATTGGGACATGCAGGTATGCCTCCTTGAGGTCCAAAGTAACTAGCCCAGCCTTCTTGCCCAGCACGGGTAGAAGTTGCTGTAGTGTTAACATTTTGAATTTTAGAACATCCAGGAAAGTATTTAGGATTGACAGGTCCAGTATTGGTCTCCAGGCTTTGTCCTTTCTGGGTACTAAGAAAAGTTTTGAGTAAAATCCTTGCCCCTGTTCTTGCTGTGGTACTCTTTGAATAGCTCCCATGTCCACGAGAGCAGCAATTTGTTTTTTCGCTTCTACCCATTGGTATACCTTTTGATTTTGGAAGCGTGTGAAAGTGGAACCTGTAACCCTGAGAAAAAATATTCAGTACCCATTTGTCCTGGGTGATTATGTGCCAATTTTTTGAGAAAAGTGCTAGCTTTCCCCCTAGGGGTGCTGCCAAAAGGTAAGTGCTTGACATCTGTAGAGGGAAGTCATTGGTACCATTTCCTATAAGGTTGTGATTTGTCTTCCCCTCCTTTGGGGGCTGAAGCATCCCATTGTTTAGGTCTGTAGGAGCCTTGGGGCTGAGATCTGCCTCTTGGGCGTCTGTATCTGCCACTTTGTGGCCTGTCTGATACCGGAAATGGCCAATTTTTTTAAGGCCAGTTTCTGCTAAACCTAGGTGGTTGAACCTGTAAGAAATCCTTTACTGTCTGCATTGATTTTGCTTTATCCTTCATTTTCTTTAACACCTCTTCTGCCTTAACACCAAACAAAGTATCATGCTGTAGTGGAGCATCCAATAATTTTACTTTAACATGGTCAGGTAAACTTTGTTCTTTCAACCAAGCATGCCTTCGAATAACACAGCCTGTAACTGTGGCTCTACAAGAAGCCTCTAATGAATCAAAACCACATTGTAGAGTATGCTTTCCCACTTGTTCAGCTGCATGCAATAAATCCTGCATTTCCTTACTGTCAGGACTTTCTGAGTTTGAAACCATTTTCTGTTTTAACAATGACAAGAGGTACTGTTGATATTTAAGCATGTGAAACTGGCAATTTAAAGCCCTTACAGCTAAAGTAGCAGAAGTGTAAACTTTTTTCCCCCATCTGTCCAGAGCTCTGGAATCCCTATCCGAGGGGACAGGATTTTTAGCAGTGGAAGCCTTAACCGCTTTAGGACCAAATTGTTTCTGGATCTGCAGCAGGGTTTTTGTAAAGAAATTTATGACAGTCAGGGACCCCGTAGTACCTGTCTGGCTTGACTGGTGCAGGGGGTAAAGAATCAGGAGTCAGACTGGATTCAAAGAAAACATCATCAACAATGCACAGGGGGAATAGCCAGGGGCCTGTGCTGGGGCAATAAAAGAAAGTCTCTGAGCCTTTTCTTGGATTCTGAATAATTGTGGCTCTCCCAGTGGAAATGCTCCCTCATGGTGTGCAGGGTTTCCCCAAAAGAATAATCCTCAGGAAGAGAGGCTGAAGGTATAGACTCTTTTGTATCAGAGTCCTCATAGGGAGGGAGAGAATATCCCTGATCAGAGGAAATAGAAACCTGGTCTGAGGAATCATAGGCAGTGTCTTGCCTAGGCCTTTTGTCAGGAGGGGGATGGGAACCCCTGATTAAAGTAATTAGGTCTTCGGCCATTTTAAGCATCTGTTTCTTTGGCATGGATGACTGTCCAGGAGAATGCTGTACTTGTTTCCTTGTCTTTAATGGTGTTTTTGACTTTGCCTTGGCTGCTGTAGTGGACTTAATTGTAAGCTGTGAAGATCTGAAAACACACTCAGAAGCCGATGCCTGCTCAGCGGCTCCGGACTAGTTTCCGTAGGCCCAATACCTTGAGTTTCCACAAGCCTCAGTGTCTCCACATGGCTGTCAGATACGGCCTGTGGTTCTGAGGTAGCGGGTGTCAGGGGCTGCAAAAGCACCTCATTGAGAACCGGCGACTGGCCTAGAAGAGGCTTCGTCGTTGGTTTTGGACCTCGGATGCCTGTCCTTTTCTTTGTCTTTGAGTTTTTTATAAATTCCGGTTGTCGGTTGTTCCGACGGCATTATGTAATTAAACCTTCAGCCAAAATAATTTAAAGAAAAATCAAACCGACGTTTAATAATGCGTTTATTGAATCTAGCACAAAACCGACAACTGGTAACGTTGTGGTCAGGGCCTAGGCAAGGAATACAGTAAGAGTGAAAGTCCTTATGAGGTATTTGCTTCCCACAAGAGATACAATTATTAACTTTTACTGACATCAGTCAAAGCAAGAAAAAGTTTCCCCAATGGGGTACTTAGCTTTATTGAAGACTTTGTTTCTGAAACTCAGTTTCGAAAATCTCAGGAGTTGACCGACCGGCACTTGTGAACTGCTTTTGCTTTGGGCACCGTGTGGCAAGAAAGACTGAAGAAAATGGCATTGGTTGCATCTTTTATACCCCTGGCGCACTGACGTCAGGAAAGAGGCGACAGCAACCGACGCCGGACCAAGACTTTGGAACTCGGGCCGACTGTGGGTAGCCTGCCGGCGGATAACCCAAGTGTAATGACTGCAACAGTGAAACATGATGAACATCTGATTTTCTCTGTTAGAAACATTTTTATTAGGATCTTAGCTATATATTATCCTAGTATCCCAATGTTTTCTATGGGGTAGCAAATTACTTCCTTATTTATTTACTTGCTTACTTGACATTAGTTTACTGAGAAAGTCCGACAGGGCCAGAAAGTGTCCATTTTCAGCAGAGGCCTGGATAGAAAAGCACCACAGTCTTTCAAAAAGCAAGTACAGATATTTTAAATCAATAAAGTATCACATTACACTACAAAACATCAAGTACAGATATTTTATATCACAAAGTTTCACTTTACACTACAAAACATCAAGTACAGATATTTTATATCACAAAGTTTCACTTTACACTACAAAACATCAAGTACAGATATTTTATATCACAAAGTATCATGTTACACTACAAAACATAACAGTGAAAAAATGTTGTGATGAGGAAAATATAGAAAGTACAGTTTTGTACCTATCATAAATGTAGATGTTCGAGTGTTCACCCTGCTGCAGTCATCACACTTGGGTTATCCTGTCGTCAGGTGGTCCCGCAGTTGGCCGGAATTCCAAAGTCTTGGTCCGGCATCGGTTGCTGTCGCCTCTTCCCTGATGTCAGTGCGCCAGGGGTATATATAATGCAACTGACGCCATTTTCTTCAGTTTTTCTTGCCCCAGATATCAGGTGCCCCCAATAAGGAGGTCAGTAATTAGTAACAAATGGAGTAACCTCTGCACAAACACAAAATCCCTTCAGCTATAAGCAAATACATCAGTAAGGTATTGAAGAGATTTATCCAGTAGATCAGAGGGGATGGAGGGAGGGTAACCTGGACTGCAGCGGGGTGAACACTCGAACATCTACATTTATGGTAGGTACAAAACTCTACTATGTTCATCGTGTTACCCTGCTGCAGTCATCACACTTGGGTTGAATCCCAAAGCTAAGGATGGGAGGAGGTATCATAGAGGGTTAGTGGAGGCTATAAGGCCCTGCACAACTGCAGTGGCGAAGCCCGCCCTGATCTTAGAGTAAAGAGGTAAGTGATAGTGTTTCGTAAAGGTGTGTACTGAACTCCAAGTTGCAGCTTCTAAAATCTCCTTGGTTGGAACCCCCCTGAGAAAGGCTGTAGTAGTAGCTGTTGCCCTGGTAGAGTGGGACCTAATGGTAGCAGGTACTGGTTTTCCATGATGGGTATAGCAGAAACGTATGCAATAACCTATCCATTTAGAAATGGTTTGCTTTGATATAGCCTTCCCTTGAGAAGCTGTAGCATAGGATACAAAGAGCTGGTCAGATTTTCTGAAAGCCTTAGTTTTGTCCAAGTAGTAACGAAGTTGCCTGTGAATGTCCAAGGAATGCAGGAGTCTCTCACCTTTGTTCTGTGGATTTGGGAAGAAGGTGGGTAAGTGGATGGTTTGATTTAAAGCCACACTGGAAACCACCTTAGGCATAAAGGAAGGATTAGTTCGTAGAGAAACTCTGTCTTGATGAAAAATGAGGAAAGGTTCCACTGCCATTAGTGCCTGTAGCTCTGAGACTCTTCTAGCTGAAGTTATTGCTAGCAGCAGGGCAGTCTTCCATGATAGGAACTAAAGATCTGCAGAGAAAGCTGGTTCAAAGGGAGGTAGCGTTAGTTTTTCCAGAACAAAATTGAGGTCCCATGTTGGTGTAGGAGCTCTCCTGGGTGGTCTAATGTTTTTTGCCCCTCTGAGGAACTGCCTTAGAAGAGGATGTGAAAATAAAGGTGGATCCGTGTTGTAGTGGGCTGAAATAGCTGAAGCATGGATTTTAATGGAGGAAAAAGAAAGTCCTTTGTGCAACATCTCAGTTAAATACTGTAGAATGTGAGGCATGTGAGGCTGAATTGTGTCTTGGCCTTTAGCTTGGTTCCAGGCACAAAACCTTTTCCATTTGTCTGAATAAGCCTTCCTGGTGCTTGGCCTCCTGGCTTCCAGAATAACATCCAGAACTGCTTGGGAAAGAGGAGCTGGCTGGATGTTTAGTTGATTTGCCATGCAGCCTGATTTAAAGTTTTGAGCTGGCTGTGAAGAATCTGATTGTTTTGTTGTGTGAGCAAATGGGGAATTTGTGGCAATAAGAATAACAATGGTCACAGAAACACAGAACTTTAATGAAGCTTTCGGGCTCTCAACCCTTCATCAGCATTACACATTATGCAATTTACATCATTTAAATATTAAAATCACATGATCAACCAAAAATTAAAAACATTAAAAGGAAATGCTTAAAAAGCACATTAGAATGTATATATATATATATATATATATATATATATATATATATATATATATAAGTAAATATATGTGTATATAAAATGTGAATAATATATTATAGGTTATTCATTTGAATATTGGTTTTATACTAGTGGTGTTGTTTAGTCCTGGTGGTATCAGCCTGTAATCTTATTATCCATTCCAGTTCTCTCATTTCTACAAGATTATTTACATCACCCCCTCATACCCACTTGTATTACATCTTTACATCTGAATCTAAAGGTGTGTATTAAACTCATGTATATGTTTATATAGAGCATTAGTTTGTATTTGTCTATTTATCTGATCTATGCTCAATTATGGTCTTTCAGCCTGATAGTCTTCCCTACATAAAATACTTGACATTCCACACAAGTAGCAAGATAAATAAGTTTCGTAGTATTACAATTTGCATTAATGTGAAAATAAAATTTCTTATGTGTTATGGGATGTCTAAATATACTGTCTGCTTCCAAAATGTCAGCACAACAAGTACAGTTATAACATTTATAAGTCCCTGTCCTGCTATGTATACCATTCTGTTTTGTGTCAAAGTCCTTATAGCATAGCATACTTTTTATATATCAGTCTATAAAAAGTATGCTGAAAGACCGCATAATTGAGCATAGATCCGAGATAAATAGACAAATACAAACTAATGCTCTATATAAACATATACATGAGTTTAATACACACACCTTTAGATTCAGATGTATAGATGTAATACAAGTGGGTATGAGGGGGGGGGGGGTGATGTAAATAATCTTGTAGAAATGAGAGAACTGGAATGGATAATAAGATTACAGGCTGATACCCCACCAGGACTAAACAACACCACTAGTATAAAACCAGTATTAGTTAAGCGTCAAATGAATAACCTATAATATATTATTCACATTTTATATACACATATATTTACTTATATATATATATACATTCTAATGAGCTTTTTAAGCATTTCCTTTTTAATGTTTTTAATTTTTTGGCTGGTTGATCATGTGATTTTAATTGTTCCTCTATTTAAATGATGTAAATTGCATAATGTGTAATGCTGATGAAGGGTTGAGAGCCCGAAAGCTTCATTAAAGTTCTGTGTTTCTGTGACCATTGTTATTCTTAGAGATTCTGTTCTATCTACGTGTTCAGAATTTGTGGCAATATCCATGGTGGGCTGTGGGCCATATTCCTCAATAGCGGGTACCAGTGCTGGCGTGGCCAGTCTGGGGCTATGAGAATCAGTCGTGGTCTCTCCTTTTTGACTTTCAGAAGAACCTTTGTGAGGAGAGGCAATGGAGGGAAGGCATATACTGTCAGGTTTTTCCAACTGAAAGAGAGTGCGTCCACTTTCCAAGCTTGATGGTGAAGTGTCCTTGTACAAAATGTTGTTAGTTGATAGTTTTGAGGACTGGCAAACAGGTCTATGTCTGGAAGGCCCCATTTTTGAGTTATCATTGCAAATATTTGTGGATCTAGTTTCCACTCGTGGGGATCCTTGATGTTTCGGCTGAGGTCGTCTGCCAATGTGTTCTTCTTTCCTGGCAGGAATTGAGCTTGTAATAACTTGGTAAGCCAGAGCTGTGTTCCATAAGATCACTGCTTGCCTGCATAGAGGGTAGGAATGTGTACCCCCTTGTTTGTTTATGTACCACATTACTGTGGTGTTGTCCATCTTTATTGAAAGTTGTCCTGGACATAATAGATCCTTGAAGGCTGTCAGAGCTTTCTGTACAACTAGCATCTCTTTTTGATTGATGTGCAGATTCCTTTGATCTGTTGTCCATAAGCCTTGAACGCATTGTCCTGCCATGTGTGCCCCCCAGGCGTAATCTGAAGCATCTGTTGTGATAGTTTGCCTGGCTGGGGGCAGGGTGAAAGGCTGACCCTTGTTGAGGTGACATGCCTGTGACCACCATAGAAATTCCTGTTGTAGACAGGGAATGAGAGATATCATTGTGTCCAAGCTGTGTTTGTGTTGAGACCATACGCTTTTTAGGTACCACTGTAATTTCCCCATATGCAGCTTTGCAAATGGTATTATTAGTATGCAAGTAGCCATGAAGCCCAAGGCCTGCAGAATTTTTCTTGCAGTTAATTGGGTCTTTGTTGCCATTGTCTTGAAATATTGAGTCAATTGTAGTTGCTTGTCTGGCGTTAGATAAACCTTCTGGGCCGTTGTATTCAAGCTGGCACCCAGGAATGTCATTTTTTGTGAGGGTACTAGTTTTGACTTCTTTTCGTTTACTGTGTACCCCAGGCAGTTTAGTAGATGCTTTACAAAGGCCAGATGATGTAAGAGAATGTCTTTGCTTTCTGCTTGGATGAGGCAGTCGTCCAGGTATGGATATATTTGAATTCCTCTTTGTCTGCAGTATGCAATTATTGGTGCCAGGCATTTTGTGAAGACTCTGGGCACAGTAAATAAGCCAAAGGGCAGTGCAGAGAATTGGTAATGGGTTGAACCTGCAATGAAACGGAGGTATCTTCTGCAACTTTGTCTGATAGGGACATGCAGGTATGCCTCCTTGAGGTCCAACGTTACTAGCCATGCTTCCTTGCCCAACATGGGAAGTAGCTGCTGTAGTGTTAGCATCTTGAATTTGGGTACTTGTAAGTAAGTGTTTAGAATTGAAAGGTCTAGAATTGGTCTCCAGGCATTGTCCTTTCTGGGCACTAGAAAGAGTCTTGAGTAAAATGCTTGGCCTTGCTCCCGTGCAGGTACCAGTTGAATGGCTCTCATGTCCATGAGAGCTGTAATTTGCTTTTGTGCCTCTGCCCATTGATTTTGTGGCAGGTTTGGCATTTCTCTTTTCATTGGCAAGGTGTGAAAATGGAATCTGTATCCTCGTGAAATTATGTCTAGGACCCATTTGTCCTTTGTGACAATGTGCCAGTTGTCTGCAAAAAGTGTGAGTTTTCCCCTCAAGGGGGCTGCCAAGAGAGTATTGCTTGGCCAGATGAGGTGCAAGTCATTGAGTTTGCCTTCTGGTGGACTGGGACCTGTCTTCTCCTCCCTTCTGTGTTGTAGTGCCCCATTGGCGAGGTTTATACTGGGCTTGTGGTTGTCCTCTGCCCCTTGGACATCTGTATTTACCCCTCTGTAGTCTGTCAGTAGCTGGAAAGGACCAATTTTTTGTTGGCCAGTTTCTGCAGAAGCGAGGGGGTTGCACCTGTAGTAAATCTTTGACTGTCTGCATAGATTTTGCCTTATCCTCCATTTTCTTTAAGACTTCTTCTGCTTTAACTCCAAAAAGAAAATCCTGCTGTAAGGGAGCATCTAGTAGTTTTGCTTTAACATGATCAGGCAGAGTTTGTTCCTTTAACCAAGCATGCCTACATATAACAGACCCAGTGACAGCTGCTCTGCAGGAGGCCTCCAATGAATCAAACCCACATTGTAAGGTATGTTTGCCCACCTGCTCAGTGGCGTGCAACAGATCCTGTACTTCTTTCAATTCAGATTGTTGAGGGAGAGTGGTTATTCTTTGCTTTAACTGAGAGATTAGGAATTGCTGATACTTAAGCATGTGAAATTGGCAATTCAGTGCCCTCATAGCTAGTGTGGCTGAGGTGTAAACTTTTTTCCCCCACCTGTCTAGTGCTCTGGAATACCTCTCAGAAGGTACAGGGTTTTTAGCCATAGAAGCCTTAGCCCCCTTGGGACCCTGGGAGATAGTCTCTGGGTCAGCTACATGGCTTTTGTAAAGAAATTTATGGGAATCAGGCACTCTATAGTATCTGTCAGGCTTAGCCGGAGCAGAAGGTAGAGAGTCTGGGTTCAAACTGGATTCTAAGTAAACATCATCCACAATGTCCAAAACTGGTGGGATAGCAAGAGGTCTGTGTTGGGGGAGTAAAAGAAACTCTCTGAGCCTTTTCTTCGAGTCAGAGTAGTCCTGACCTTCCCAGTGAAAATGTTCCCTCATAGTGTGTAAAGTTTCCCCAAAAGAGTAGTCTTCAGGAGGAGAAGCTGAGGGAATAGAGTCCTCAGCATCAGAATCTTCATAAGGAGAGAAGGAGTAATCTTGGTCCTCAGAGGAGTCTGAAGAAATGGACACTTGTTCAGAGGATGCATAATCTTCCTCTTGTCTAGGCCTTTTGTCAGGAGGGGGCTGGGAACCCCTGATTAAAGAAATCAAATCTTCAGACATTTTGAGCATCTGTTTCTTAGGTATGGGGCCTTGAACAGGAGACTGAAGAGCAATCCTTTTAGATTTAGTAGGAGTCTTCCTCTTAGAAAACGTTTTAATGGTGAGAGTCGTCAGTCTGAAAACGCCTTCAGAAACCGATGGCGTTTCTGTAGCACCGACGTCTTTTGCAGCAATGTCGTCGGAAGGGCCTGAAATAAATGGCTGCGTCCGTCTGGTGCATTCCGCCAAAATTTCCGTAGCGGTCTCGGGTTCCAGATCTGCGGTAGTCAGGGGCTGCGTCGGAGCCTCACTGAGGACCGGAGAACCAGAGACCAGACCAGCCGAGGCCTCGGAATCTGGCTTAGGCCTGGGCTGTCTGTCCTTATCCTTGCGTTTTTTGTGCATGCCGGTAGTCGGTTGCTCCGACGGCATGGTGTAGTTAAATTTCCTACCAAAATAGTGTTGTGCGAAATCAAAGCATCTTTTAATAGTACACTTATTAAACCTAGCACAAAACCGACAAGTAGTGATGTCGTGGTCTGGGCCTAGGCAAGGTATGCAATAAGAATGAAAATCCTTATGAGGTTTTTGCTTCCCACAAGAAATACAATTGTTAACTTTTTCTGACATCGGTCTGAGGCAAGAAAAGTTTCCCTAACGGGGTACTTAGCTTTATAGAAGACTTCGGTCTGAAATTTGAATTCGAAAATCTCAGGAGTCGGCCGACCGGCACTTGCGAACTGCTTCTGCTTCGGGCACCGTGCGGCAAGAAAGACTGAAGAAAATGGCGTCAGTTGCATTATATATACCCCTGGCGCACTGACGTCAGGGAAGAGGCGACTGCAATCGACGCCGGACCAAGACTTTGGAATTCCGGCCGACTGCGGGACCGCCTGACGACAGGATAACCCAAGTGTGATGACTGCAGCAGGGTAACACGATGAACATCATATGTTTCATAGTAGAGAGCAATGAAAAACAATAACATCAGTTGGACAAAATATATGAGGAAAAACTCAAGTCATATTATTTGTTATATAGATTAGTATATGATACATGAGAACTGAGACAATTCTAATAATATATTTAAAGAGATATTAGAGATTACATGATTAGAGACAGTGAGGTGAAACTGAGTGATGCCTTTGTATGAGAGCTGGTGTTCATATTATGGTTATAGAATGAAGAAGGATGGCGAGAAGGAGAGTATAAGAGAGCAGGGTAGGGTGTCTTCAGGTAGCTTACGTGAGTAGGGAAGAAACAGGTAGAAGAAAGGTCTGCAGAGAGAAAGTGGATATGGTAAGGTAGTGGGAAAAACAAAAGAAAGGAGTGGAATAGGAAGATGGAGAGGGTTGGAAGTGTGACTTAGGTTAAGGTGGGGGGGGGGGGGGTGAAGTATAGCAAGTAAGTTCAGCCAGGACTGGCACAGGAGCAGATCCATAATTTTATATAGTATTCTTTTATGGAGTATTCAAAACTGGGTAGGTTAGAGATGGTTCTGGTGTTTAGAGGTAAGGAGTTCCATTTTTTTGCTACAGAGTAAGAGTATAGGGAATTAAAAAAAATAACAGCCATTCAATAATGTATGCAGTAGACTGCAACACAGACGTAAATCACAAACCTGACAGGAAGAATTTATTTATTAACAATGCATTATAGATAAGACAAACATAAAGGATCTAATTGTTAATGGTCTTGAAGACCTATATGGAATCATCTTTTTATAAACAAGTTTCATTTTTCTTCTTTTGGTATAAAATAAGATAACGTGCGGACAACTTCTTTAAATTATGCCCATTACCCTGTACAGGTACCAAATGAAAAGCAACTCATTTCATAGAAACATATGCCAAGTAGCCAGTAGAGATCTCAAACTCCAGAAGTAAAAAGGTGGGTACAAGAAGTACCAATCAATAGCCTATCAGGAGAATGTTGTACCTGCTCCAGACAGGAGGGATCACTGTTACTAACCCTACAGCAGATTAGATTTGACTAGCACACAAATCACAGTGGTGAGGTCCAAAGATGGTATTAGTTGTGCAATCCAGGAGGCAACCTTGATATGATGATGCTAATATAAATTTAGAACCTCAAACACTTAACCCTTAATGGCCAGTGATGTGTTACATATCTCACCAGATCCTACACACCATGTATAGACTCTGATCCATTCTCACCATAATATACGAGATGAGAAAGTTGAGAGGCCTGTTCAAAGGGCATCAGGATTATTCTACTCTTCTTCCTCTTGAGTTTAACACAATTTATGTCCATCCATGACTGGAAGGCCTCAAGTCTTGCAGAGTATGTATACATGCTGATGACAAAATGGCAGGTAGAGTCAACCATCATAAGCATGACAGTGACAATGAATACCTCTAACTAGAATAACACCTATCAGAGGAAGTCGATAGACCCAGTCCTATGGCACACTATAGTCCACTGCGTATGGTTACAGATCAATTACTTCCTCACATGACCCACTGACAGCTGCCCAAGTAAAAGATTAACCATTTTAGCACAACATAGGTGTGACTGCAGTGTTTGTGCATGCAGTAGGTGTGACTGCACAGGTGTGCATGTTGTAGATGTGACTGCAGTAAGTGTGCAAGCAGTAGGTTTGAATGCAGTAGATCAAGGAGTCATGACGTTTGGTGTCCAGCTGATAAGGAATCAGTGAGAACAAAGCCTATACATAACCTTTGACATTTCACCATAAATAGGTTATTAACCACTTCCAAGAGGGCAATATCATTGCTATGGTGACATGTGAAACTAGACTGACATGGAACCATAAGAAGCAGAGGAAAAATGATAAATTAAAGCTGAGACTGGATGGAAATTAACCAAACTGTGTGGATCTCAAGAACACTGCCTGAAGACAAGGGATCACTATCCTGGGTAGTCCGAGTTCCAAGCTGTAATGGGTAGATCATGCAAATAAAATTACTTCTATGACCTGCGCATACTCAATGTAAGAAAAATGAGCCCATCAGAAATCGGGTAAATCTGCAACTGAAACACAACAGGAAGAAAACAGAATACGTGAAACTGGCCATAAAATCCATCTTTCTAACAAAGAAAAGTTAAAAAGGCTATATGATTGGTAAAGCAGGACAAGCTACATAAAGTACAGTTTTGTACCTACCATAAATGTAGATGTCCGATAGATATGCAACTGCAGTCATAACATATGGGTTGTCCTGCCTCAGGCAGCCCTCGGTCGGCCGGATTCCAAAGTCTGGGTCCCTGATGTCGCATTTCTCTCGCTGGAGTATATAAGCATCAGCCGACGCCATCTTCTTCAGTGTTTCTTGCCCCAGATGCCAGGTGCCCTCCAAGGAAGGCTGTAATCAAATTGGAAGACAAAAGCAGGTTTCCAGACAAATAACTAAGCAATAAACAGATACACCATAACAGATATCCCCAGCTAAGGATAACAGGGAGAGGAGTGGACCCAAGGCATAGAGGGGAGGGAGGGAGGGAGGGAAAACCCGACTGCAGTTGCATATTTATCGGACATCTACATTTATGGTAGGTACAAAACTGTACTATGTCCTTCAAGAATGCAACTGCAGCCATAACATGTGGGTAGAATACCATAGCTTAGCTGGGGGAGGTGGAATGCTCTAAGAAAAGGATGGTGTAGCTATCAATCCCTGCAGGACTGCCGAAGCAAAGCCTGCTCTGGATCTGGAATATAAAGGGAGGTTGTAGTGTTTGGAAAATGTATGCATGGAGCTCCATGTAGCAGCTTCTAGAATGTCTTTTGTAGGCACCCCTCTTAAAAATGCTGTAGAGGTGGCTGTAGCTCTGGTGGAGTGTGGTCTGACATTGGCTGGCACACTCTTTCCATGGAAGGAATAACAGAATCTGATGCAATGTCCAATCCATTTTGAAATTGTCTGTTTGGAAATTGCTTTTCCTTGTACTCCTGGGAGCTACAAAAGCTGATCAGACTTCCTACTGGTCTTGGTTCTGTCCAGGTAGCAGCGAAGTTGTCTGTGAATGTCCAAGGTATGCAGCAGTCTTTCCCCTTTGTTCTCAGGATTGGGAAAGAAAGTAGGCAGGTGAATTGCTTGATTTACAGAAACCCTAGATACCACTTTTGGCAGAAAGGTAGGGTTGGTTCGTAAGGAGACCATGTCTCTGTGAAAGGTTATGAATGGTGGTATTGCCATTAGGGCCTGTAATTCCAAAACCCTTCTTGCTGAGGTAATTGCCAACAGGAAAGCTGTCTTCCATGAGAGAAATTGTAAGTCCACAGAAGCTGCTGGCTCAAAGGGAGGTAGAGTCAGTTTTTCTAGGACAAAGTTGAGGTCCCAAGCTGGTACTGGTGCCTTTCTTGGGGGCTTTATATTCTTGATTCCCCTAAGGAATTGCCTTAACAAAGGATGTAAAAACACCGGTGGATCAGTGTTGTATCTAGCTGAAATAGCTGAAGCATGTATTTTTATGGAAGAATATGAGAGTCCATTATGTAGCATATCTGCCAAATATTCCAGAATGAGTGGAATGTTCAATAATGATGCGTCATGACCCTTGCTGGTATTCCAAATGCTGAATCTCTTCCATTTGGCTGAGTAAACCTTTCTGGTGGATGGTCTCCGGGCTTCTGTTAGTATCCGCTGAACTTCCTTGGAGAGAGATAGATTGAGGTTATTCATGGGATCTCCCAAGCTGTTAGCTGTAGCATCTGGATGTTGGGATGAACTGTCTTGAAGTTGTGTTGAGTCAAAAGTTGGGGCCATTGGGGAAGGGCCCACTTTTTGTGACATATGCTCCGTAGTAGTGGGTACCAGTGTTGTCTTGGCCAGTCTGGAGCTATTAGGATCCCCTTGGGCTGCTCTGCTTTGATCTTTAGTAATACAGTGGTCATCAGTGGCAGAGGTGGGAATGCATACATTTTTAGGAAGTTCCAGTTGAATGAGAGAGCATCTATTTTCCATGCTTGTGGATGATATGTCCTTGAACAGAACTTCTGTAGATGATGATTGAGGTGGGAGGCAAATAGGTCTACTTCTGGCCTGCCCCATGTCGAGGTGAGTCGTATGAAGATTTGTGGATGTAACCTCCATTCGTGGGGGTCTAGGAAATTCCTGCTTAGACTGTCCGCCAGCACATTGTCTTTGCCTGGAACAAAATGGGATTGCAACTGTATGTTTAGGCTCAGTGATTTTTCCCAAAGATTCATTGTCAGTCTGCAAGAATGGGTGCCCCTGCTTGTTTATGTACCACATCGCAGTGGTGTTGTCTGTCAGCAGGTGGCCTTGTTGAAGTTGTTGTCCAAAGGCCTCGATGGCATGCATTACTGCCAGCATTTCTTTTTGGTTGATATGCAGATGTGTTTCCTTTGGAGACCATTGTCCTTGAATACATCTGCCCTCCATGTGCACCCCCCATCCAAGGTCTGAGGCATCTGTGGTCATGGTCTGTGTTATCTGAGGTTTTTTGAATGACATACCTGTGTTTGACTGGCTTACCGAGGCCCACCATAGAAATTCCTTTTGAAGGCATGGAATGAGCGGTATGGTTGCCTCTAGGTTGTTGCTGTGTTGAGACCATAAGCTTTTTAGGTACCATTGAAGCTTTCTCATGTGTAGTCTTGCTAGTGGAACCAGGAGAATGCAGGATGCCATGTAACCCAGGGCCTGTAGGAATCTCCTTGCAGTCATCTGGGTGAGCTTTGCTAAACCTTTGAAGTAATGAGTTGACTTCTTTTGTTTGTCTTCTGTCAGGTAAGCCATTTGAGAGGCTGTGTCTAGTCTGGCTCCTAAGCAGGTTATTTGCTGGGATGGCTGAAGTCTTGACTTTTGGAAGTTGACTGTGTATCCCAGAGCCTGTAGCAATTGTATGACATAATTCAAGTTTTTTGTCAAAATCAGTTTGTGGTAAATTTGAATCCCCTGGAGCCTGCAATGAGCAATTACTGAAGCCAGGCATTAAGGAGTTGCTGTAAAGTCAGCATTTTGAACTTTGGTACTATGAGAAAAGTGTTTAAACAAGTCCAGTATTGGTCTCCATTGAGTTTCTTTTCTTGGAACAAGGAACAGTCTTGAATAAAACCCTGGCCTTGTTCTTGTTGTGGAACTTTTCTATGGCTTTGATCTGAGCAAGGAGAGAAATTTGCTTGATAGGCTCTGCCCTCGGGTTTTGTGGTAGGTTTGCCATGCCTTGTTCTCTTGGCAAGGTATGAAAATGGAACCTGTAACCATGGTCTATATTGTCCAAAATCCATTTGTCCTTTGTCAGTCTGTGCCAATTGTCTGAAAACAGAGATAATTTTCCACCCAAAGGAGCTTCTAGAGGAAAGTCATTGAGATTGTCCTTGGCCCCTTTGAAATCTTTCAGGATTAGGAAAGGACCAGTTTTTAGAAGGCCAATTC
Organism: Protopterus annectens; assembly: GCF_019279795.1. Classification (NCBI taxonomy): domain Eukaryota; kingdom Metazoa; phylum Chordata; order Ceratodontiformes; family Protopteridae; genus Protopterus; species Protopterus annectens. The sequence continues at coordinate 1,666,373,950 of NC_056741.1, read as the reverse complement.
CTGCTGAATCTGGGTGGCTGAACCTGGAGGAAATCTTTGACTGTCTGAACTGACTTGGCTTTTTCCTCAATGGACTTTAACACATCTTTAGCATTAGCACCAAAAGCATCAAGAAGTTTTGCCTTAACATGATCTGGTAAAGGTTGTTCTTTCATGAAGCTTCCAATGCATCATATCCACACTGAAGAAAGTGATTGCTAACTTGCTGAGAATTATACACAGCCTCCTGCAAAGCCTTCCTATCTAAAGGTTCAGGAGAGGCCAATGTTTTCTGTAAATCATCTAACAGGTAATCCTGATATTAAAACATATGAAAGAGACAACTGAGAGCTCTCATAGATAAAGTAGTGGAGGTGTAAACCTTCTTCCCCCATCTCTCTAATGACCTAGCTTCCCTGTTGGAAGGCAAAGGATTTTGTCCCTGTGAAATTGTTTCTAAATCAAGAACATGGGCCCTAAATAAATGAGAATGTGTTTCTGGGACCCTATAGTATCTGTCAGGCTTGAGAGGAGCAGGAGGAAGAGTATCAAAATCATCCAAAACATCAAGCATAGGAGGTATAGCTAAGGGTGGAATCAGAATATTCCTGGCCTTGCCACTTAAAATGTTCCCTCATGGAATGCAGAACTTCTATCCTCAGGAGGAGAAGTCCTCTGCATCTGAGTCCCATAGGTCTGGAAGGGCTCTAATCTTCATCCTGGGCCTCTTATCAGGAGGAGGCTGGGATCCTCAGGATGGTGATCATGGCAATAGTCATGATTTATGTTTCAGGAGTAGGCGAAAATCAATAACTGGCCAAGGCAAGGGAGGCAGTAAGAGTGGAAATCCTTATGAGGTATTTGTTTACCACAAGACAAACAATTATTTACTTTTGCAAGAAAGACTGGAGAAGATGGCGCCAGCTGATGCTTATATGAGAAATCTGCCTGAGGCAGGACAATCCATATGTTATGACTGCAGTTGCATTCTTGAAGGACATCCTTTCTTCCACTTGGAAGAGTAAAAGCACATGGTGTGAAGCCACAAACATTGCAAAGGACAAGAATATTGCTTTCTTACCCATAATTATCATTATGTGGATGATGTGAATCAGAAAATGATCAGACCATGAAACAAGCACCAGCACAAGGCTTTAGGAAATTAGATCAAGCACAGTGAATGCATTTAAATATGACTGGTGGAGGTCATGGATTGGTGATAAGTCTATGAATCTTTATTCCTGTCCTGAGCAGTCAAATAAATGGATTTGCTGAAAATCACTTTTGGCAAACCTGAAAGAAAGCTTTTTTCTCCAGGGTGGGAGGGTTTGCTGGAGAGTTCTCTATTAATATATACAAACTCCATGGTCACACAACAGTGGAGAAAAAAGCAAACTTTAGCTTCACTAAGAGCTGCTTTCAGCATAATTTCTTTGCAGCACTAGGGAAACTGAAGTTTAGGGAAAGCAGCATGCTCAGATAAGGTTACAGCACATATGATCAAGATATTGGGTGATGTAGGGGAGAAATGGCTTCTGAGGGTACTCACAGCAGTATGGATAAAAGTGCATCTCAAATGACTGGAAAACAAGCATAGTAGTGCAACTGTACATGAAAAATGGGGACATCCCTAACTGTTGCCGGTACAGAGGTATCAAACTCCTATCACAAAAATGTTTTGGACAGGGTGATTGTTAAATGGATACACAGAATAATAAAAAAATAGATGGGAGATGAGCAGACTGGATTCAGGTCAGGATGTAGCACAACTGACATGATGTTTGAAGTGAGACAGACAGTCAAAAAGAGACAAGAGATGAGGAAAGAGTCCAGCTGGGCATTCGTAGACTTGGAGAAAATACATGACAAGGTGCCAAGAATGCATACTTGAGCAGACCTATGGTGGTTTGAAGTCTTTGAAACATTGGTAAAATTAGTGCAGCGTATGTACCAGGACCCAATGACTCCAACACAAACTGTTCAAACTCACAGAGAGGTTTGCACTGGGAGTGGGTGAGCATCAGGGCTCATCTCTGAGCCCACTGCTGTCATACTGGTAATGGACTACATTATCAAATAGGTCACAGGGGATCGTTCAACAAACTCACTGTATGCAGATGATGTGGCATTACAGGCACTCTCTGAACAAGTTCAGCAAAAGATAGGGAATGTAATGCAAACCTGAAAGGACATGAAATGAAAAGGAGTAAAGATAAGACACTTGTAATGGCAGCAAATGGGGGAAATCAAGACAGGCTGAGAAATAAGATAAAAGGGAAATAGTGGAACTGGTTCACTGCTTCCAAGTATCTGGGAGGAATTCATGATGAGAAGGAGATCTAAATGTGGAGGTCTAAGCTATAATTAGAGTGGCTGCAGCCAACTGGCACAGAGGGTCATTATAAGACAGTAGAATGCCAAAGAAGCCAAAAAGTAGGGTATACAAAACAGTGATGCAACTAGTACTACCGTATGGTAGAGAAATTTGGGCAGCAAAAGCAGAACAGTTGAGGAGGCTAGAGGTGATGGAGATGAAGTGCCTGAAATGGTGGTAGAATGCACACTATGGAACAGATGAAGAAATGAGGACATACAGCAGAAGCCAAGGTAGCTCCAATGGAAGATAAAGTCAAAGAGAACAAATTAAAGTGGTTTGGAGACAAGTGCAGAAAACCAGAAGACAATCCAGTGAAGAATATTTGGGACAGACAAGAAGAACACATTAAGAAATCAGTGCATCTAGCAAAGAAGTGGATGGATTATGTCAGAGAAAACCTGTGACTGTCAGACATGACTGTTGAAGAAGGGAACGCAGTGACACTGAGTCAAGACAGATGGTGACAGCTGATAAGACACCCGGATCCCATGTAGAAAATGGGAAAAGGGGGTTGATGATAATGATGATGATGATGATGGAAACTCTCAGAAAGAGTTCTCGATCAGCCATCACTTTCTTGAGGAGACAAACTAAATGTAGCCAAGGCCTTCCATAACACAGAAGATATCCTATGGTGAGTCCATTATATTTTACAGTGATCCAGCCTTGGATGATCATTTTCTGAGTTGATAAGTAATCGGAGAAATGTTGTAGAGAACACTCCAAGTATCTCAATGGAGGATATAGAAGGAGGAGTCTGTAACACTTTCCCACTGAAGGTATTCAAAAGAAATTATACATCTGCAGCTAACCTGGGTCACTCCAAGCTTTGTTTAAAATCAAATGGCAACTCATTTTGTTGATGTTATGTCAACTAAAGCTCTGTATGCAAAGAGACCTGGTAGCATGGAAGTCATAAAATTGTGTCCAAAGTTCTAGTTGACATCCCAAAGTGCATTTGAAAGTATGCTACACATATTCCTGATGGAGGTAGCATTAAATAAAGCCCCAGGAAATTCCAGAGGAGTATTTCATCACCCCAGACATACCTCAAAGACAAGGATGACTCAAAGTCATTATATATGATGAGAAAGGATGTAGCTGATTTAATACAAAACCACTTCTACATATAAGCCTAATTCTGACCACAATATGACTGAAATTTTCAACCCAGTTTCCCTCATAAAGGCAATATTAAAATTATGGCTGCTATCTTTGAAGCCAATTAAAAAAAAGCCAATTCAATAATTTTGCCTCTTCAATTAGGATTCATGCCCGAACAATCTGATGATGCAAATAGAACAAAACTGGATTAAATATCTTGGCAACAAATATATTAATGATACACTGATGGGTAACACAGCAGTACAACTGATAACGCTGCTGACTCATAGTGCTTTGTTTTACAGTTTGGTTCCCAACTCGGCTACCTTGTGAAGAAAATCTTTTTTCCATTCATGAGGGTCTCAAACCCCAAATGCATGCAGTATGTGAACCAGAATGATAGCTCAGGGCTAAGATCTTCATCTCATAGCCACACTTCTAGTCATTGTTACTGTACCCCCCCCCAAAAGAGCATTCACCATTCAATGCCATCCTCTCTCATTATCTTCTCACATGCCTGGGCCAAAAGGGGTCATGCATTTATGGGATGAAAATAGCTTTCATCAAGTCAACCCTGCAGAATGACTAAATGACTAAATTATCAGTGGTTTCATTTTACTGTATTCTTAATGAAGTGTTAGATAAAGTTAAACTAGAAAAACAAAGATATGATGATCAATTTAGTTTCAGTACTTTAGCCAAATATTCAGTTTTTAAAACAAAGTTTCTCCCTATAATTTTCCATTAATTTAATAATAAATGTTGCTATATTTCTAGCCCCCTGGCACAAAGCGCAGAAGCCCAGATTACAACTCATTCTTAGTAAGCAACACTAATACTGGATGGGCAGTTAAGGTGGATGGGAGTGAGGGCCGTGTACTAGTTCACCCATCCTGGGAGGGTGATTAGAACCGTTACTTTTTCCTCTTTTTCCGGTGTGCCGAATCAGTCGGGAGCACCCGGTTCCTCCGGGTTCCCGTGATCGGAGTCCGGAAATACGACCGCTCGCCAGCAAAAAAAAAAAAATCTCAAAAAACATTCTTGAGACCGAATTGGCTGCTTTGATTGGCTGCTTGCGCAGGCGAGGGCAGCAAGCAACAGCAGCAAGTTAGTAGTAAAAAGTTAAAAAGCCGAAATTTAAGAATATAAATTTTTAAGAATAAAAAAGCTTGCTTCAGCATCTTAACTTCTTAGTAGGTTAAACTGAAAGTGCTCTATCTGAAATTTTGCTTGGAGCCTGGACCCTGCCTTGCCGCCTGCCTGTCCTGCCTGCCTGGAAGACCTGCCTGGGAAGACCCCTGCCTGCCCTGCCTGCCTGCCCTGGAAGCCGCCTGAAGCCCTGCCCTGCCTGGAAGCTGCCCCTGCTGCCTGCCTGGAAGCCCTGCCCTGCCCTGGAAGCCCTGCCCTGCCTGCTGGCCCCCCCTGCCCTGCTGCTTGCCTTGCCTGCGCTGCTTGCCCTGCTTGGACTGTTGCTGGTGTTGTAGTGCCCCCTGCTTGCTGGTTGTGGGCCTGCCTGTTCTGTTCTGTTCTGCTGAGGCTTGTTTTAGAGAGCCCTGCTGCTGTTTTTTAAGTGGATTTTTTTAATGATTTTTTTTTTTTTTTATTAACTTTTTCATTTATTAAGATGTGAAAGATTAGTGTGATAATGGGAATGAATAGCTACTGCACAGCTTTTAAATATTAAATTTATATTAATTCACTAGCTGTGCTAAGCTGTATATCACTATTGATCATGACAAGATGTGTGTAACTATCTAGATGTTCAACATGTGGTGATTAACTAGAACAGTTTCTAATCTGGTTTTCTGGTTTGTTGCAGTGAATGTGATATAATGGAATTGTATATAAGAATGCTGGACTGTAGATCTGTGGATTCTTGTCGTGTGTGTCAATCATGTTTCGTACCTTGACCTGTGTTTCTTCCTTAGGTGTCTTTCTCTAGGGTGTACAGTCTAGTAGTATTAGTGAGGCTTAAATGTAGCTTTTTGTCTAGTTTGTCATCACAACTGTTTATATACCGCCAACAAAAGCTTTAGCTCATTGATGCTACAGTGAAATATATGATTACATTGATTGTATAAGATGCTTGACCAGATAAGATCTCTTCTCTCTGTCTGTCTGTCTGTTATGCTGAAGGGTGGGTGGAAGGGTGTGTGGCTCTTAAAAGGAATGGGTGTGGCTTGATTGTGCATGGGGCAGGGCTTGTTTGTCAGGAAATGGCACAGTAGAAAGGTGGCAACCCTAAGGGTGATGGAGGCATCAGAGTGCTGCACTGGTGACAAAGGCCTGTTTACTTGGTGTTTTATGAATCTTGTCCAAGCTTTTATGTGGGTAAACCTGTTAGAAAATTTAACTAATGTATATATGAACATGTTACAGTTACCAGGAATAAGGATTTAAAAAATTCTTTGGCCACACATGCACCTGTATGCTGTAATTTCAAGAAAATTTCTCTTCACATTTTAGATAGTTTAGTTTTGTCTCCTTTAATTGGTGATTTTTATACAAACTTGAAGTTAAAGAAACGTTGTGGCAGATACATTTATCCCCTGATAGGCCACCATGCTTGAATGGTGTTACTAATATCAAATGTTTTTAAAAAGAAAGAAGGATACAACAAGTATTTTACTGTAATAATTCATTAGATTTGTTTTCATATTTTATAACTTACTGATAGTTCAGTTAACTGGCAATATGTTATGTGACTTGCCATTATGTGTATTTAAGTGTTGAAATATATGTGGGTCTGTTTGTGATGAAGTTCTTGTAGTATGAATTAAAAGAATGAAAGCATTCAGTTTGGCTCCATTTTGGTTGGTTACATTTGTTTTTTAGCTGACTTAACATTTTATGTTGGTTTGTCTGCTTTGGTTTATGTTAGAATTCCAGTTTTTAAGTACAAAATATACTAACAAAAATCTGAATAACTTTTTACAACTGCTAAACCTAGCTTTGGATAACCTCGTGCCACCAGCTGAAATCAGTGCTGTATTTTTGTTGACAGTGTGTCAAACTAAATCAAACATTTGTGAGAAGCTGAACACTGTAATTAAAATTTCACTATAAAAGATTTAAAAGGTAAACAATAGACATAAATGGCACCTTCATATTTTAAAAATTAAGTTACATTTTTTGAGATGTAATAAAATATATAAATTTTAATGCATCTCAGCTCTGGCAAAGGTTACTCAAGTTACGTAATAAACTACATACAGATGCGCATTTGCTATAGAAATGAAATTAATATTTTTCTGTTGTGAAACATGCGAGTTAAGAAAACATAAGAATGACATAAATTGTGTGCGTGTGCATGTGCGTGAGCTAAAACTAGTAATATTCTACATCACATATAAAATAAACCCTTCGGTTGGTGGATGCAGTTACCAACATACTAAACTAAATGCAAGTCATGCCACTGCAGTGCCTTCTGTTGGAAATAGTTATAAACATGTTAAACGAAATGTAAGTTGTACTGATACATCGCCTTCAATTGACAGATGTGGTTAGAAACATGTTAAAGGAAATGTAAGCCATACTAAAACACTTTAATTGGTAAATATGGTTGCAAACATGCTTAACTAAATGTAAGTATTATTAAAATAATACATTCAGTTTGCAGATATACTTATTATCATGGTTAACTAAATGTAATATTAAAATAATGCCTTCATTTGGTAAACATCTTTACAAAAATGTTCATTTAATAGATTACTCGAGTGTTTTTTTCTTTTATCAAGTCAATGTTACAAACCCCTTAACTTAATCTTAACTCTCAAGAAAACCAAGTTAATGTTATTTCTTCCTAAACATCTAGACCAAGAGCATACTTTTAGCATTACATCAAATGGTAATACACAACAGAAATATCACAAATGAAACTGCTTGTTGTTATAATAAATGAAAACCTAACATTTCAGCAACACATTTTTCAAGCCACAAAAAAACACACAAAAAACTTGAAGCACTGTTTTGTACTAGACCACACCTCACAGAAACAGCTAGGGAAACCATAGCATCATCCTACCACCTTCACTTTCTTCTTTATACATCTTCTATTCTTACTAATTTATATTCACCATATAAGAAGAAAGCGGACACATGGTACAAAAGACAGCTAAATGTATAGCATATCTTCCTTACAAAGCCCATCACTGTGCATCTCAAACAATTACACTGGCCTGAGCTACCATATTATCTGACCAACTAACTACAACTTACAGGAAGAAATCTAATATATAAACTGAACACTGACCATCTCTAAAAATTACTCTTCAACATTATCACTTCTGCATCAAAACATTCAGCAGGTAATTCACTCTACTCTAATTACATCATTAAACAGTGCAACTTCATTCTAATTGTACTAAGACAGCTACATGCACTAAAACGATTTAAAGTCAGGCTTAAGCAATGAGCACAACACTGATGTGACAGTGTGAGAATGGTATTAGTGTGACAGTTTGTGTCCACAACACTAATTCAGCATTTTGTACACACTAGTGTGATAGACTAAACAAGAAAGTAGTGTAACAAATGACAGCACACCAGTGTGACAGTATGTATATGACACCAGTAAGATAATATCAACATCACTACTGTGGCAGTGCATGTATATCAATGTGACACTGTGAGCATTGTAGTAGTGTGAGCATATTAATGTAATACTATTGGCATGAAACTTGTATGACACTGTCAGAAGAATATTAAATACCAGAGTGTAAACTCACTAGTATGACAATGAACACACTAAAGTAGCTTGAAAATATAAATGTGTGATAATACCAGCACTGTAATAATGCAACAGCTTGTGAAAGCATGTCACTAACATGTTAGTATGAGCATGACACTAATGTGGGGATCTAAGTGAACTAATGTAACAGTGTAAGTACAACAATAATGCAAAAGATTAAATGTGATACTAGTCTGTGACAGTGAAAGTGCAACATGGCTGTATGAGCATGACACTGATGTGATGGTATATATACACTAATGTAACACTGCAAGCAGAGCAAAAATGTAAATGATTAAGTGTTATACTAGCATGTGTCAGTGAAAGCATGCCAGTAACATGACAATATGAGCAAGAGACAACTCCAACAATGTAAGCACACTAAAGTAGCAGTGCAGCTACAGCAATAATGCAACACATTAAGTGTTATACTAGTGAGTGACAGTGTAAACACCTTGGTAATATGACAGTGCAAGTATGAGATGTGAATGTTAACATGAAACTAATGTGGCAGTGTGAACATATTATTAAAGTTGCAATTATACACTGAAAGCCTGCCACAAGTGTGAACATGATCATAACACTAGTGTGTGACAGCATGAACAAGGAATGATTGCAACAGTATCAGCATGTCATCAGTGAGACAGTGTAACCATGCCCACTGATGTCAATGCCAGTGTAACACTAATGAAGATCAGGTGTATAACACTAGTGTGAAGCATGCCACAAGTGTGAACATGATCATAACACTAATGTGGGACAGCATGAACATGGCATGAATGCAACAGTATCAGCATGTCATCAGTGAGACAGTGTAACCATGCCCACTGATGTCAATGCCAGTGTAACACTAATGAAGATCAGGTGTATAACACTAGTGTGAAGCATGCCACAAGTGTGAACATGATCATAACACTAGTGTGGGACAGCATGAACATGGCATGAATGCAACAGTATCAGCATGTCATCAGTGAGACAGTGTAACCATGCCCACTGATGTCAATGCCAGTGTAACACTAATGAAGATCAGGTGTATAACACTAGTGTGACTGAATGTACATAACTGAATGCAAGCAGCAGTGGGGCATCATGGACACAAAAGTAGTATGAACAACTCCAAATCAAACCTAGACCTCAGAATCCCCACAACAGAAACTAGTATGACAGCAATGTTCAAGAATTGGCAGCTGCCTTATAAGTAAATAAAAACCTAACATTACTGTCCCAAGTGTTTACATGTGAGATAAAGTTTGTTGCAAAAGACAGTTACTACTTTTGTTTCAGCCCTTATATGTGACTGTGATGCCAAGAATCTGTTGGTGAGGGAGGTGCTGACAATTATAGCAGTTATGTCAGTATGACAGATGATGGTAGCACTGATACCTCTGCTAGTGGTACATTCACAATTCTCCCCCCGTTGTTCTGCACCTCTGACAGCTGTGAAGTATCAATATGGCTGAGAATGCTGATATGTGTTTTTTAGTACAAGTAAGATGTTAATATCATTCTCATAATGATTTCACTGGGATTGTGACATGGATACATTTGCCACTTCATGCCCATTTAAGTACGGTCTTTATTCATTCTGGCAGCGGCAGAGCACAAGATGTTGACATTGGTAGTGACTTTTCCCCAGTTGTCATTCTGATGAGTCTGACATTTCTGCTTCCAAAATTTGATCCAAATGACTGCCAAATTTTATTTGGGGATCAAATCTTGATAGATTCAGTGAATGCATGTTGTGCTGTGCAATGGTTTAAAGAAATTCTGTTACGGTTTGCTTATCCAACTGGGAGATATATTATGAAGATTTTTTACTTCCTTTTTCCAGCTTGGAAGTTGCATTACATCTACTGAGGTTGGTGGACTTACCCGGTATTCTTTGATGATCCCATTCTGTTCATCAGCAGGTGGTGGCTCCCAGGATATGCTAACACTTGTTGTATTGCTTAGTCCATAGGTTAGTACACTAACTGCCTGGGGAGGGGCACTTGGAGCTGTCAGGGCAAAACAGAATAAAACTGTTAAGTGGTAACTGCCATAAGTACACAAAGCTCATACAAACATTCTGTTCTCAGTTCTCACCCCTATATCATCAAAATTTGTACTACTACCACAAATCCATGCACTTCTAGTATCTGGAATCCTGTGCACTGCATCAAACATTCATATTCTATCTGACTTGCTCTAAAAAAGATGACCTCAAGGGATGCAAATTATGTCAGAAAACTTCTCACACCAAAAGGCAGGGAATAAGGAAGCTTCAAGTTAGCATATTCAAATTGTATAAATCTGGTGTAATGAGTTTTTCTATTTACATATCACAGTGTTTTGTTAAGTATTCATTTATTCAACCATCTCTGCATTTACTTATTTACTTAATAAGTGGCCTGGTAGAATGGATCCTTTGTCAAGCTTAATATGTATCCTATTAAAACTATATGTTGATACAGTAATAAGAGATACTTACTACAATAGTTATTAAACTTCATATATGATGATGTAGTAGCAAGACAATATTTTTATTTCATGACCTTAAGCTGCCTGTCAGAGGTGACCAGTGCATTTTTTCTAAATTTTTTTCTTGACATTTGTCTGCTGCTTGAACAACCATCAAACCTTGTACCTGAACAGACAATTTGTTCTCCTAGGACCCTTGCAGAAAGATGTGAAAAGCAGGAATTTAGTCTACCACTTGGTAGGGGTTAGAAATTTTACTGAAAACTAGTAATATTGCCACACACCCTTGTTGAGCAGATAATGTGCTTCAGTGCTTGTTTTATTATTTTTTGTTTTTAATTAATGCCTCTTTAAGCTTTTGAGTGTTTGTTCTGCTAGTTTTTTTTTATTAATTAATGCCTCTGTATACTTGTGAGTGCTTGATCCGTTAGTTTTTTTGTTTTTTAATCAATGCCTCTTTATGCTTGTGAGTGCTTGTTCTGTTAGATTTTTTTAATTAATGCCTCAGTATACTTATGAGTGCTTGTTGTGCTAGTTTTTTTTTTTGTTTTTTAATTAATGCCTCTATATACCTGTGCTTGTTCTATTAGTTTTTTTGTTTTTTAATTAATGCCTCTTTATACTTGTGAGTGCTTGTTCTGTTATTTTGTTGTATGCTTTTTTTAATTAATGCCTCTGTATACGTATGAGTGCTTGTTCTGCTATTTTGTTTTTTAATGCCTCTATATACTTGTGAATGCTTGTTCTATTAGTTTTTTGTTTTTTTCATTAATGCCACATTATGCATATGAGTGCTTGTTCTGCTATTTTATTGTTTTTTAATGCCTCTATATACTTGTGGGTGCTTGTTCTATTATTTTTTTTTTGTTTTTTTTTTAAGTAATGCCTCTATAATACTTGTGAGTACTTGTTCTATTAGTTTTTTTGTTTTTAGTTAATGCCTCTATAAACTTGAGAGTGCTTGTTCTGTTAATTTTTTTTTGTTTTTTTAATTAATGCATCTATATATTTGCGAGTGCTTGTTGTATTAGTTTTTTTTAATTAATGCCTCTATATACTTGTGAGTGCTTATTCTATTAGATTTTTGTTTTTAATTAATGCCACTTTATGCTTGTGAGTGCTTGTTCTGTTAGTCTTTTTTAAATTAATTCTTCTGTATACTTATGAGTGCTTGTTCTGCTAGTTTTTTCAATGCCTTTTTATACTTATGAGTGTTTGTTCTATTACTTTTTGTTTTTAATTAATGACTCTGTATACTTAGTGCTTGTTCTGTTAATATTTTGTTTTTTTAATTAATGCCTTTGTATACTTCTGCTCTCAGTTATACTAAGTATACTCCTTGGTAGGCTAAAAGTTCACACATCCCAAGTGTGAGAGCTACAACTGTGGTCCAGTGGCTTTCTGATGATGGGACTTTGTCAGTACCCTCTGCATGGCCTGGGGTCACCTACACCAGCTACTCACTTTGATCCTTCCCAGTGTGGTCCTCTAGTGTTCCGATTGTTATTCCAAATTAGGTCATGTGAAGTATAGTCAGGGCCAGCCCCTCTTCCACAAAGCTAGCTAAAACAATGAAGTCAGACCAAGGCTGACAACCCAATTACATAACATTATATTGGCATACTTAAAGAGGATACAATCAGACTACCTAGTCTGCTGTTTAAGTGCATTTAACACTCTGCATATCCTTACAAATCAATAATGCTCAAAAAAAGTCAAAATTCTGAACCTGTAAAAGGCCAAATAGGTCCAAGTCCTGCAGCCAGAAAACCAGGCAAAGAAGCTCAAAATAAATAAAGTGTGGTGTATAATTTACTCACATGCACAAAGTATAAAGTGATGTTTGCTCAAACAGCTGAAGTTCTGATATGCAAAAAAAAAGCTGAAGCCTCCCATGTGTACACTGCTTTCTTCCTCAAATTACAAGATATTGCCACTGCATCAGAACTTGCGGAGAGTACAAGAATAAGTAATGCAAGACTTTTATTCAGAGATTGGAGTGATGCAAAGATGTCATGATGTACATGTCAGCATTGCTTACTTGCTTCATAACTGTGCATATTTCTCTACTAGCCTGGGATCTTTTATGGTAAGCATCATACAACAATAGAGCCTACCATGTTCACAGGCATGCATACCTCAAGGAAAATTCTGATAGGAGTAAGACATAAAACTCAATGGGAGCTGCACAGAATGGAGAGCTTGGGTGTAATTAAGAAACAGAATATGCCTACTGAGATGTTGAATACTATGACTACACTGGTCAAACCGTGATGAGATTCCTACATGCACAGATCTGAAGGGTAGGAATAAGCTAAAACAGAGGACCACTAATCACATTATAGTACAGAATGTTGGTGTTATAGGCATGCTAAATGCAAACTGTTTCTCAGAAAGTAGAGTTGTCTACACTTACCATAAATGTAGATGTTCGAGTGCATTCACTGTTGCAGTCATCACATTTGGGTTATCCCTGCCAGGGTAGCCCTCAGTCAGCTCGAATACCAGAGGCTTAGTATTTCTGCCTCGGTTGCTATAACTCCAGAACTGATGTGGTATAAAAACAGGCTGCCGATGCCATTCATCAGTTTTTATTGCCCTGTCAGGAGCTCCCAATAAGGAGCTAGGTTATGGTGGAAGAACACCATCAGTAGAAAGTAAATACCAAAAATTCCTTGTAAGGAGAGAGAGAAAGAGAGACAAGGGGGATGGAGGGAGGGGAAACCAGGACTGCAACAGTGAATACACCCGAACATCTACATTTATGGTAAGTGTACACAACTGTACTATGTTCTTTGTGTTTCACTGTTGCAGTCATCACATTTGAGTTGATTCCCAAAGCTGAAGAAAAGGGTGGAGGCAGTCAAGAAGACTGGGGGCTGGCTAGGATGCCCTGCAAGACTGCAGTGGCAAAGCCTGTCCTGGATTTGGAGAAGATAGGCAGGTGGTAATGCTTAGTGAAGGTATGAACAGAAGTCCTTGTTGCTGCCTCCAGGATGTCCCTGGTGGGGAGCCCTCTGAGAAAAGCTGCAGAGGTGGAGGTTGCTTTGGTGGAATGTTTCCTGACCTCCTTGGAGGAAGGTTTTCTGTGTTGTTTGTAGCAGAAATGGATGCAATGTGCTATCCATTTGGAAATTGCTTGCTTGGATATGGCCTTGCCCTCTGCTCCTGCAGTGAAGCTGACTAGCAATTGATCAGTCTTTCTAAAATACTGAGTCCTGTCTAGGTAGAATCTGAGCTGTCTGTGCACATATAGAGAGTGCAGAATCCTTTCCACCTTGTTTTGTGGGTAAGGGAAAAAGGTGGGCAAGCGAATGGATTGGTTGAGAGCCACACTGGACACCACTTTTGGCATGAAGGATGAGTCAGTCCTGAGGGAGACCCTGTCAGCATGGAAAATGATGAATGTCTCTACAGCCATAAGTGCTTGTAGCTTTGATACTCTTCTAGCTGAAGTGATGGCCAGAAGCAATTTTAACTCTGCTGAAGCTGCAGGTTCAAAGGGGGCAGGGTGAGCTTATCTAACACAATGTTTAGGTCCTAAGCTGGGGTAGGAGCTCTTCTGGGTGGCCTCAAGTTGCTAGACCCTCTTAGGAACTGTTTGATGAGAGGGTGCAAGAAAAGAGGTGGCTCTGTGCTGAAATGAAGAGAGATGGCAGAGGCATGAATTGTAATAGAAGAGAAGGATAGACCCTTGTGCAGTATGTCTGCCAGGTAATCCAGGATGAGAGGTAGGGAGGGCTGTGCCGTTCTGGCTCCCTTAGCCTGGATCCAGGTGCAAAACCTTTTCCATTTGTCACCATAAGACTCTCTAGTACTGGGGCATCTGGCCTCATGTATAATATCTAGAACTTGTTTGCTTGGACTGGCAGCTTGAGGAGAGGTCAGCAAATAAGCCAGGCTGCCAGATTCAGGGTCTGCAATTGGGGATGCATGAATTCTCCATTCCTCTGTGTCAGGAGTGTTGAGATCTGAGGCAGGTGCCATTGTGGCAGGGGTTACAGGCTGCACAGCAGTGGGCACCAGTGCTGTCATGGCCAGTCTGAGGCAATCAGGATTGTCCTCGGTTTTTCCTCACTTATTTTAAGCAGTACCCTTTTAATGAGTGGTAGAGGGGGAAATGCATAGACCGAGAGGTTTACCCAATGGAATGATAGAGCATCCACTTTCCAGACCTTGCTGTGAGGTTCCCTGGTGCAGAATTTGCTGAGCTGATGATTGCAGTGGGAGGCAAAGAGGTCTACCTTTGGGGTGACCCACTTCTGGGTTACAAGGGTGAAGGTTCTTTGGTCTAGCTGCCACTCATGTGGGTCTAGCAGGTTTCTGCTTAGGTTGTCTGTCAGAGTTTAGAGAGCGTGGCAGAAATTGTGCTAACAGGTGTAATTGCATGGCTGTGGCCGTGTGCCAAAGGGTCATGGTGAGCCTGCACAGAGGATAAGCGTGAGTCTCTCCCTGCTTGCTGATGTACCACATCACCGTGGTGTTGTCTGTTTTGATCAACAGAGGCCCCAGGGAGAGTAGGGGTCTGAAAGCTTTCAGGGCATGCTGAACAGCTAACATTTCCTATTGGTTGATGTGCAGATGTATTTGATTTGGGCTCCATTGGCCCTGAATGCACCTGCCATCCAGGTGTGCACCTAAGGCATTGTCTGATGTGTCTGTGGTGAGGGTCTGGGTGGCATGGGGTAGTGAGAAGGGAAGTCTCTTGTTGTGATAGCATGCTGCTGCCCACCAAAAACATCTTTCCTTAGGCAAGGTATC
This sequence comes from Protopterus annectens, assembly GCF_019279795.1. Taxonomy (NCBI): domain Eukaryota; kingdom Metazoa; phylum Chordata; order Ceratodontiformes; family Protopteridae; genus Protopterus; species Protopterus annectens. Next base: position 1,666,358,540 of record NC_056741.1, on the reverse strand, counting down.
ATTGGTATAAGAGTTTCCAGATCTTGAGAATGCTGACACCAAAGGCTTTTTAGGTAACACTGCAGTTTCCTCATATGCAGTCTGGCATATGGAATGAGTAGAATGCAAGAAGCCATGAACCCTAAAGCTTGCAGGATTTTCCTTGCAGATAACTGGGTCCTGGTGGCTAGTTGAGAGAAGTAGGTTGTCAGGTAGGTTTGTTTTTCTGGTGTAAGGATTGCCATCTGGGATGCTGTGTCCAGGCTTGCTCCCAGGAATACAATATTTTGTGTGGGTACTAGTTTTGATTTCTTTTCATTGATAGTGTACCTCAGGGAGGTCAGAAGGTCCTTTACAAAGGTCAGGTGCTTTTGCATCTTTTCCTGACTGTCTGCCTGAATCAGGCAGTCATCTAAGTATGGTTACATTTGAATATTTCTTTGCCTGAAAAAAAGCAGTGGCAGGAGCCAGACATTTTGTGAAAACTCTGGGAGCAGTGGATAAGCCAAAGGGAAGGGCAGCGAACTGAAAGTGCAGTGACCCTGCTCTGAAGCTTAGATATTTCCTGCATGATTCCCTGATTGGGATGTGTAGGCAGGCCTCTTTTAGCTCTAGGGTGGCTAGCCAAGCATCCTTGGAAAGCATAGGAAGAAGCTGCTGGAGGGTGAGCATTCTGAATTTTGGTATCACCAGAAAGGTGTTTAGAATGGATAGGTCGAGGATGGGGCACCATGTGCCCTCTTTTCTGGGTACCAGGATGAGTCTGGAGTAGAAACCTTGGTCTGTCTATTTTGCAGGAACATGCTCTATTGCCCTCATAGAGAGGAGGGAAAGGATTTGCTTTTTGGCCTCTGCCCATTAGTTTGGGGAATATTTGAGAACCCTTTTGGGGTTGGCAGAGTGTGAAAATAAAATTTGTATCCCTGAGACACTATGTTGAGAACCCAGCGGTCGCTGGTAATGGTGGCCCAGTTGCTTGCATGGAAGGAGAGTTTTCCCTCCTAGGGGCAAGTGCAGGTGGGCAGAGGGATGGGGTGGAAGTGTAAAGTCATTGTGAGCTCTTACCATAAGGGGGTGGCTTTGCACTTCCTGGTTTTGAAGAGGAGGAACTCCATTGTTTAGATCTCTGCATTCCCTGGGGCTGTTGTCTGGGGGGGCCTGCTTCCCCTAGGTCTGGGCTGAGCTGACCTGGAGGGGGCTGGAAAGGACCAGTGCTTGGAGGGGCAATGCCTACTGAACCTCGGTGGCTGGACCTGTAAGAAGTATTTAACTGTCTGCATAGATTTAGCTTTTTCTTCCATCTTTTTTAGGACCTATTCTGCCTTGGTGCCAAATAAGTTTTCTTTGGATTTGACATGGTCTGGCAAGGTCTGTTCCTTAAGCCAAGCATGTCTTCTAAGTACAGAAACAGTGACTGCTGCCCTGCAAGATGCTTCTAGGGCATCAAAACCACATTGTAAGGTTTGCTTAGTTACTTGATTTGCAGAATGCATTAAGTCTTGTAACTATTTTCTGCACAAGCAGGGAAGGAAGATATTTTTTGTTTGAGGAGTTCCATGGTATGTTGCTGATATTTCAGCATATGGAACTTACAATTTAATGCTCTAATAGCAAGAGTAGCAGAGGTGCATAACCTTTTACCCCATTTGTCTAATGCTCTGGAATCCCTATCTGAGGAGGTGGGATTCTTAGCTGAAGTTCCTTTGATTTCTTTATGTCCTTGAGAGATGACCTCAGGGTCAGCAGCAGGATTTTTTAAAATAAAGTTGTGAGAGTCAGGGACTCTATAGTACCTATCAGGTTTCCTGGGAGCAGGAGGGAGGGTGTCAGGGGTCAGACTGGATTCCATAAAAACATCATCCACAACATCCAGGACAGGAGGAATGGCCAGATGTCTGTGCTGTGGAAGATCTAAGAATTCCCTGAGTCTCTTTCTTGACTGAGGGTAGTCCTGACATTCCCATTGGAAATGCTCCCTTAAAGTATGTAGGTGTTCCCCAAAGGAAAAGACCTCAGGTGGAGAGGCTGAAGGGATGGATTCCTCTGTATCAGAATCCTCATAAGCAGAGAGGGGTTGCATATCTTCATATTCAGATGCATCACAGTCATCAGACTCCTGCTCAGATAAAACTACTGGGGACAAGTCTCTTTTTCTTTTGGAAAGGGTAACCTGGCTTCCCCTGATAAGCATTATAAGGTCTTCTGCCATTTAAAGCATTTGAGACTGAGGCAACGAAGCAGGAGCCTGAGCTTGGGTCGTCATTTTTTTTGGGTGTGGTTCATACCCTGGGCCTTAGAAACTCTGTAGTTTTCAAAAAAACTAAAGACGCGAAAGAAGTCATCAGTCTGTGTCGAGTAGCGGTAGTGTGAAGTACTTCCTCGGAAGCTGGTGCCTGCTCAGCGGCTCCGGACCCATCCAAAGTACAGACATCTGCAGGATCCTTAGTCAAAGAAGAGTCTTGCGGCATACTGGACTCTAAAAGGGTCTCGGTAGCGGCCTGCAAATCCACAGAAGTGGGCATCAGGGGCTGCGAAAGTGCCTCACTGAGGACTGCAAAACTGACAACTAGCTTAACGGAAGGGTCGTTAGCAGTTTTGGACCTGTGCGGTCTGTCTCTTTTATCCTTATATTTTTTCAGAAGATCGGTTGATCGGTTGTCAGATGACTTAACAAAGCCATATCGAAAGTCGCGGACTGAGCGAAAATATAACTACAATAAGGGCCCAACGATGTATATTTCTGGAGTTGAACAAAGCACAAAAGCAACAGCTGGGGACATCGTGGTCTAGGCCTAAATAAGTGATGCAGTAGGAATGAAAGTCTCAGTGTGGTATTTGCTTTCCACAGTTGAGACAATTGTGTATCGGTTAGGGCACTAAAAAAGGATCCCCAAATGGGGTACTTAGCTTTAGAAGACTTCAACTTCAATTCGGAAACAAAAAACTCAGGTAGCGGCCGACCAGCTCTCATGTGAACTGCTTCTGCTTTGGGCTCCTTGGCAAGAAAGACTGATGTAATGGCATCAGCTGCCTGTTTTTATACCACTGATGACCTGACGTCAATCCTGGAGCGACAGCAACTGATGCAGAAATACTAAGCCTCTGGTATTTGGGCCGACTGAGAGCTACTCTGACAGGGATAACCCAAATGTGATGACTGCAACAGTGAAACACGAAGAACATCTTAATGTTAACCAGGGATTTATACACATTAAAAGTAGCTATACATTTAAAGCACCTACAGCAAGGCAAATATTCCTGAGATTTTCATTTGGCATTTTGTGAGCACCTGAAGTGTTTAAGGGAGTTACTGCACAAATGGTCAAATGATCTAACAGTGTTAACATCATCAATGACATGATGTTTAAGAGGCTATTCAGAGAAGGTTATACTAGGTCTTATGAAGGTTTGATGCACAGGCCAAATCCACAAGTTGCAGTTTATTTATATTATTGATTTGTAGTCTTTGGAGATAAGAATGAATGAATGTCTTGCTTCCATATCAGTGACTCACTTTTCCCCAATAACCTTATTTTTCCTCTATTGTTTTATCATTATCAGCCTTTCATTTCTTGCATCTACTCTGCTTTTTTAGGGCCACATATTGCCTTGAATATTTATCAACTTTTTTGGAAAAATCAGTTTTACTGTGCATAGTTTAGTTACCTGCCTTAGTCATTTTATAATAATGTACACCATTTCTTCTTAAGAAATTATTTTAAGTGACATGGTTCTGCAGCACATTTCTTAAAGTTCCATTTTTTGAAAGTCATACTGTAATTCCTCTGCTGAGGCAAACAGCCTTGGATTTTTAAACTGTAAGTAAATGTACCTTCTTCTGGTGTCCGGATGGACAGGACCTCGCTGTCAATGCCTTGGAATTCATCAAAGTACGGACGTATTTTAATCTCATATTCGGTTCCCTTCTTGAGCTCTGTGAGTTTAAAGCTGCACTCTGATGGTGATTTCACATCCTGGACTAACCAGGAAGTGAATCTACTGCGGTACATCACACGATAACCCTGTACAAACTGTGACTGCTTATCCACCTGGCAAATGGAATCAAAGGAAACATGGATCAGGGAAAACCACCAAACCAAAATCATTTACAACTTTCCAAGCTATGGCTGAAAATGTTCACTAGTACTGGTGTACAACATTAATAAAGAAAAAGTAAGTACTAGTGTACAACATTAATAAAGAAAAAGTAAGTACTACTGTACAACATTAATAAAGAAAAAGTAAGTACTAGTGTACATTAGTAAATAAAAAGTAAGTACTAGTGTACAACATTAATAAAGAAAAAGTAAGTACTAGTGTACAACATTAATAAAGAAAAAGTAAGTACTAGTGTACATTAGTAAATAAAAAGTAAGTACTAGTGTACAACATTAATAAAGAAAAAGTAAGTACTAGTGTACAACATTAATAAAGAAAAAGTAAGTACTAGTGTACAACATTAATAAAGAAAAAGTAAGACTATGTGTACATATACATGAATGTGACATCTGCTGCCAGCACTCCAATATGTTTCATGTTGCTACAAATACACATATGTATGCCTTTTTGCAGACCTTTAGGAAAGCTTAACTACTACATAGTTACTCAGGAATGCAGAATGAAAATTCTAATTCTGAAAAATAAGATAAAAATCTGGAAAGACTAATCCTTATTACTGTCCTGTGGCATTTAACTGCCTGATACAAATTGTTTGGCAATAAATGGAAGTTATTTAGAGACAAGCTTTCAGCAAATGTTACAATAAACTTTGGCCAGCCTATATATTCACATACTTGGGAATACAGAATATTCTAGACATTATTCCAAGTAATATGTCCGAAATGATTTCTCCCCTGAACATCATATGCCATTGGGTAACTCAAACCATAAATCAGTAATGCTTCATGAGCAGTATACCATATTAAGTGCATTAGTATCCATAATCAATAAACCTTTCTAAAGTCAGCAACATCAAAAACTTCAAACTTACAAACAGGTCTAGTGGAATTATTTAAGTCAGATCAACTCAGAAACTTCATTGGAAAAAATAAAGACTAACTAGATTATTGATCATCAGTTTCCTACATTAGATGCTCCACACCAGTGGTCACCCCCTCAATGGTCAGGTCTGACCATAAGCAAATCACCCTTGACATCCACATCCCATCCCCATTGCCCCACCCCCCAGTAAGGAAACCTCCTTAAAAAACTTCTCCAAAGTTAACTTCATTCTACTGAAGTCAGAAGTGACAAACTTCACAACACCCACGCAGACGGGATCTGGAAGTTCAACTGCAGAATCCTACACTAAGGCACTGTACGAGCACATCCACTCATGCATGAATCTTGCCATCCCAAATAGAACCAAGATGCTGTTCTCCAAAAAAAGGAAGCCAATCTGGTGGTCCTCTGCTATAAACAAACTATTCAACAGAAGGAAGAAACTGTTGCAGAAAATAGGAAAATCCCAGGATGCAAAAAACTCCCTCATCAGCCTCAGTAAGCAGCTGAGATCCCTCATAAAATCCTCAAAAGCTAGTTACGAAAATAAAATTGCCAAAGATTCCAAAGACAACCACAAGGCATTCTATAGGTATGTCAAGAATCTAAATGGCAATGCTCAGATTTTCTCTGAGCTACAACAGAATGGCATTAAATATACTGATCCCAAGGATATTGCCAATATCCTGGCAGATCGATTTAGTGCCAGCTTCACTGCCCTCTCACCCCCTAAAGGGCCCATCTCAATACCAAAAGATTGCCAAATTCCGATAATCACAGCAACACAGGTAGAAACAGCACTCTCCAAAGCTAAGAATACAGCATCCATGGGACCAGATGACATCCCAGGCTGTGTACTACATGAACTACAAAATGAACTGGCACCCCACCTAAGTGTCATGTTTAATCATAGCCTCACCTCAGGCTTTGTGCCCACTGAGTGTTGCACAGCTACAGTTATCCCGCTCCACAAGGGAGGATCCGCCTTGGATCCCGGGATCTACCGTCCCATCAGTCTGACAAGCCTGATCTGCAAGGGCATGGAACGCATTATCATGGAACTTATAAACAAAGACATTGGCAACCTCCAGACACTGGACCCCACCCAGATTGGGCTTGTGAAGGGCCGATCTTGTCTCCTGAATCTGATTGACTTCTTCGAATCAGTCTCCAGAGATGTGGACGAGGGTAAGGCAGTCCACACAGTGTATCTGGACCTCGCCAAGGCCTTCGACACCATTCCCCACTCTGGAATCATACATAAACTTACTAAGCTGGGCATAAATCCCTACATCACTCGAAGGGTTGCCAACTGGCTTACTGACAGAAGATAGACTGTAAAAGTAGCCGACTCCAAATCCAGCTCCAAACAAGTGACAAGTGGAGTACCTCAAGGTTCAGTCCTGGGACCACTCTTGTTTGGCATCTACTTCTCTGAAGTACAGGCCAACACTAAGGGACTCTGGCTAACAAAGTTTGCAGATGATTGCAAACTGGGAGCCATTCCTGAATCCCCAAATGATGTGGATATTCTACAAAAGGGCCTTACAGAAACAGATGTCTGGTGCCAGAGTGACGGGCTCAAGCTTAATGCCAAGAAATGTATAGTTATCCCCTTTGGAAAAAAACACGTACCCATGAACTACCACATAGGTGGCAGGACACTAAACATTGAAAGTGTGATGAGAGACGTAGGGACACAAGTGGACAGTGGTCTCACTTTCGATAACCACATCTCCACAACAGTCAGGAAATCCTTGTACGTGGCACACCTCATCACTAAGGGCTTTTCATCCAGAAAAAAGGAGGTCATTGTCCCACTACACTCATCCCTCATTAGACCCACTATAGAGTATAATGCCCCATTTGGTATATACTTCACAAAACATCTGCAACAGCTGGAAAGGCCACAGAAATACCTCACTAAAAGAATCACAGGCCTAAAGCAGATGCCATATGCTGACCATCTAAAAAACTCCAGCTATACTCTGTGGCATATCGTCTACTTAGAGGCGATCTCTGCTTAACATACAAGGCCATGTCAAACCCTGAGCTGTTGGACATGATCCACTTAAAGAAATCCCAATCCCTCACAGCCACACGCTCCAGGGATCTAAACCTTATCATCACAATGAACAAAACATGCTGGAGGGATAGGTTCCTGACCCAGAGACCCCCCCATACTCTGGAATAGACTGCCCATACATGTGAAGCAGAGCGCCTCATTGGCCCTCTTCAAAAGGTACCTTGATGATTGGATGAGAGATAGGAAAATTCACCCTGGGGATCATGTCAGTCGCCCTGCTAGACAGGGGCCCAGAGAAGTAAATATTGTGGGAAAAACTTTCCAGGGAATTGTTATGGCTAGGCTTGTATAGGCCTTAGGGCTGATAGCCTAGAACCAACCTATGAACCTATATAAGACAAATATCTACAAAGAAATAATACAGTAAGAAAAATTCTGTGATAGAGAGCTAATTTACAAAAAAATCCATAAAAAGGAACACATATTTAAGCTATACATGTAGTTATCTACTAAACACAAGAAAATTCAATGTAATAAAATTACTAAAATAAATCACAAAAATTACTATTAAAAACAAAAAAGGCCTCAAAGGAATGCAGCTTAATGCTCAAAAAAAAAAAAAAAATACAAGACAATTATTTTACATCAAGTGCAAAAGGAGCACACATTCCTCTGTATGACCTGCTCTGAGAGTAGAAAAACCAATACTTGATTCTCTAATCGAAAAATATAACTTATGAAAACAATATTGACAAAACTGCAGCAAACTACAAGACAAGCAGAAACAAGTACAAAAAATGCATTTTATTAAGTCCACAGCTTTTTCGGGATTAAGCAGTTACTTACAGAATGTTCCCTATAAGGCAAACTAGCAGTCAATTGCTTGCATAGGATGGGCTTTATAATGGGCCCCTTTGTAAGTAATTGCCTTTGTCTTTCTTTCTCTCCTGCCTACCCAGACTTCAGTTCCTATAATATTAAAAGAAGATATTCTTATTTCTTTGTCTAAGGATAATGATACTTCAGGTATGGCAAATATTTGCTCCAAAATAAAGACAACACTGGTTCAACTTAAAAATAAAAAAAATATTTACTATTAGCCTTAATCATGCCTTGGTGTGACTGACATTGTTGGATGCTCTGGTTACTGCAATACACAGAGGTTTCGAACTTTCTGCCTAAAAGGACAGACTCATTATGTTAACAAGCAAGGCAGGGCAGTGTTATATGCATGTTTCCTGTTCTGTCTAAGGCTGAAATTTACCCAAGGACCACTGACAACACTTAAGATGGGTCCCTGTGGGAACAATTATATCTTACTAACATTGTTGATTTTTATACACACACTAGCAGGGCATTAGATAGCAAGAAGTCAGCCTGTGAAAGAGTGAGATCTTCAATTCCAGTCTGCACACAGTCATTATAAATGCACGTGGTAACATACACAGGTTCACAAATTCCTACTAGGTGATCAATCCAACAGATCATTAACAGCCTAAACACAGAATTGCCATTATTCATATCATACATCAATGACAGCCTCAGAGGACAGCCCTGGGGTAAATGTAAGAGTCACTGAGGTACATTTTGAAGAGAATAAGGGATCTGCATCATTTAAGTTGGAGAAGGAGATTATTGCTTGGGTAGAAATCCTTTGGAGGAATTGCTGATCATGCCAACAGATTCTACTTATGGTACAAGATACATTTAGATCCCTTGAATGACTTCTAGTAATGCTACCACTTTTATGGATATGCAACAGACTGGACGGTATAGTCATTTGTAGTCCTATAAGCTAAGCATACATAACCACATAGGAGTCTGTAAGACACAGAGAAAGTACAGTTGTGTATACATACCATAAATGTAGATGTTCGAGTGTATTCACTGCTGCAGTCATCACATTAGTGTTATCTGCCTGCAGGTAGCCCTCAGCCGGCCTGAATACCAGAGTCTTTAGATTCCTGTGTCGGATGCTGTCTCTTCGTCCATGACGTCAGGTTGTCAGGGGTATAAAACATGCAGCCGACGCCATTACATCAGTTTTTCTTGCCCCAGATGTCAGGTGCCCCCACATTGGGAAGCGATTATATGTTATGGTACACCTCCATCAAAAGGCAAATACACCAGAAAAACTTAAACATACCAAACAAGAAGGAAAGGTAGAGCCAAGAGAAGTCAAGGGGTTGGGGGGAGGGTAACCAGGACTGCAACAGTGAATACACTTGAACATCTACATTTATGGTATGTGTACACAACTGTACTATGTTAGTGTTTCACTGTTGCAGTCATCACATTTGGGTTGATTCCCAAAACTAAGGAAGGGAGGAGGAAGTTAAAGAGCATTAGGGCCAGCTATTAAGCCCTGCAAGACTGCAGTGGCAAAACCAGCTTTGGATTTAGAAAACATAGTCATGTGGTAATGCTTGGTGAAAGTATATACAGAGCTCCAGGAAGCAGCTTCTAGGATGTCCCTGATAGGGACTCCTCTGATAAGGCTGCAGAGGTAGATGCAGCCCTGGTGGAATGTGATCTTATCCCCTTTGGGGTAGGTTTTCCATGGTGCTTGTAGCAGAAATGAATGCAATGTGCTATCCATTTGGAAATGGTTTGATTTGAAATGGCCTTCCCTTCTGCCCCTGCAGCGAAGCCAACTAGCAGCTGTTCAGATTTTCTGAGAGGCTTAGTCCTGCCCAAATAAATTCTAAGTTGTCTGTGCACGTCCAGAGAATGCAGTATTCATTCCCGTTTGTTTTGTGGATTAGGGGAAAAAGTAGGCAAATGAATGGACTGATTTAGGGCCACACTAGACACCACCTTGGGAATAAAGGAAGGATTGGTCCTGAGGGAAACCCTGTCTGAATGGAAGATAATGAAGGGCTCCACTGCCATGAGGGCCTGTAATTCAGACACTCTTCTTGCTGAAGTGATGGCTAGAAGGAAGGCTGTTTTCCAAGAAAGGAATTTCAACTCTGCTGTTGCAGCTGGCTTAAAGGGGGGAAGAGTGAGCTTTTCCAATACAAAGTTAAGGTCCCAGGCTGGAGTGGTGGCTCTCCTGGGGGGGTCTTAATATTTTGGCCCCAATAAGGAATTGTTTTAGCAGGGAGTGAGAAAAGAGGGGTGGCTCAGTATTATAATGTGCTGAAATGGCAGAGACATGAATTTTAATTGATGAGAAGGATAGGCCCTTGTGGAGCATTTCTGTTAAGTACTGAGGAATGTGAGGTAAACTGGGCACCATTGTGCCCATCCCCTGAGTCTGCCTCCAGGAACAGTATCTTTTCCACTTTTCAGCATAGGATTTTCTAGCACTAGGCCTCCTTGCCTCCAGAATGACATCTAGCACCTGCTTATTGAGGGATGCTATTGGAGAGCTCAAGGAATTAGCCAGTGTGCAAGGTTCAGGGTTTGAAGCTGAGGGTGCAGAATCTGGCCCACCTGCTGGGACAGCAGGGAAGGGGTCTGAGGCAGGTGCCATGGTTCCAGCAGTGTCATACTGCACAAGAGGGGGTACCAGTGCTGGCGTGGCCAGTCTGCTGCAATCAGTATTGTCCTTGGCTTGTGCCATTTGATCTTTAACAGAACCTTCGAGAGGAGAAGCAGAGGGGGAAAGGCATAAACTGAGAGGCTTTCCCAGGTAAAGGACAGGGCATCCACTTTCCAAGCTAGACTGTGGGGAGTCCTTTTGCAGAATTTGTCCAATTGGTAGTTCTGAGGGGAAGCAAACAGGTCTACCTCTGGAGTCCCCCATTTGTTCCTCAAGAGGTTGAATATTTTTGGTTCTAGTTTCCATTCATGTGGGTCCATGAGATTTCTGCTTAAGTCATCTGCCAGAGAATTCAGCTTACCTGGCAGGAATTGAGCTTGTAGGTGCACTTGGTAGCTCAAGGCTGTGTTCCACACAGCCATGGCTAGTCTGCAGAGAGGGTACAAGTGGGTTTCCTCCCTGCTTGTTTATGTACCACATAACTGTGTTGCTGTCTGTCTTTACCTATAGTTGTCCTGGAAGAATGCGGTCTTTGAAGGCTGTCAGGGAATTCTGTACAGCTAACATTTCTTTTTGATTGATATACAGGTGCATCTGTCTCGGGTTCCATTTGCCCTGAATGCACTGCCCTGCCAAGTGAACCCCCCATGCATAGTCTGATGCGTCTGTTGTTAGGGTTTGGGCGGCAGGGGGTAGAGTGAAAGGGAGCCCCTTGTTGTGGTAGTAGGCCTCTGCCCACCAAAGGAACTCTGTCTTTATACAAGGAATGATAGGAATCATTGATTCCAGGTCCTGAGAATGTTGACACCATAGGCTTTTTAGATACCATTGTAGTTTCCTCATATGCAGTCTTGCATACGGAATTAGTAGAATGCAAGAGGCCATGAACCCCGGGGCTTGCAGAATTTTCCTTGCAGATAACTGGGGTTTTGTGGCCAATAGTTTGAAATAGGTTGTCAAATAAACTTGTTTCTACAGAGTGAGGAAAACCATCTGGGAAGTTGTGTTCAAGCTTGCTCCCAGGAATACAATCTGCTGGCAGGGTACTAGGTGAGATTTCTTTTCGTTTATGGTGTACCCCAGTGAGGTTAGAAGTTTCTTTACGAATGCCAGATGTTGCAATAGCAAGTCCTGGCTTTCTGCCTGAATCAGACAATCGTCCAAGTATGGGTACATTTGAATATTTCTTTGCCTGCAAAATGCAATGGCTGGAGTTAGACACTTTGTGAATACCCAGGGTGCAGTACATAAGCCAAAGGGAAGTGAAAAGAACTGATGGTGCATGGAGCCTACCCTGAAGTGTAGGTATTTCCTGCAATATTCCCTTATTGGAATGTACAGATAAGTTTCCTTTAAGTCTAAGGTTGTCAGCCAGACATCTTTGCCTAGCATAGGAGGAAGCTGTTGAAGTGTTAGCATTTTGAATTTTGGAATTACCAGAAAGGTGTTTAGAATAGAGAGGTCCAAGATAGGATGCCAGGAGCTGTCTTTTCTGGGTACCAGGAAAAGTCTTGAATAAAAACCTTGTCCCCTTTGTTCTGCTGGGACAGGCTGAATAGCCCTGATACTTAGAAGAGAGAGAACCTGCTGTTGGGCCTCTGCCCACTGATTTAGGAGTAGGTCTGACCAACCGTTTGGGGTTGGTAGTGTGTGGAAGTGGAATCTGTATCCTTGGGAAACTATGTTCAAAACCCCATTTGTCCTGGGTAATGTGTTCCCAGTTTTTTGCATGCAGGGCGAGCTTTCCTCCTAAGGGAGCAGGCAGTTGAGCAGGGCTTGGAAGGTTTAAGGTTAAGTCATTGTGCCATTTTTCCATAGGGGGTGGCTTACTACTCCTTGCATTGGAAGTGGGAGCGCCCACTGCTTAGGTCTGTGTGCAGCCTGAGACCTTAACCTAGGTGGTCTGCAGTTCCTGGGTTTGGACTGAGAGGGCCTGGAAGAGACTGGAAAGGACCAATTCTTTGAAGGCCAATGCCTACTAAATCTGGGAGGCTATACTTGTAGGAAATCTTTAACAGTTTGCATAGATTTAGCTTTTTCCTCCATCCTTTTGAGGATTTCTGCTTTGTTACCAAAAAGGTGGTCTTGGTTTAAGGGAGCATCCAGTAATTTAGCTTTAACATGATCTGGCAAGTTTTGTTCCTTAAGCCAAGCATGCTTTCTAAGTACAGACCCAGTGACAGCAGCCCTGCAAGATGCTTCTAAAGCATCAAAACCACATTGCAAAGTATGTTTACCAACTTGTTCTGCAGAATTCATTAAATCCTGTAATTCTTTGTGTTCAGCACAGTCAGGAATCAACATCATTTTCTGTTTAAGTAGTCCCATAATATGCTGCTGATACTTTACATATGAAATTGGCAATTTAAAGCCCTAATGGCCAAAGTAGCAGAAGTGTATACCTTCTTACCTCATTTGTCTAAGGCTCTAGAATCTCTATCAGAAGGGGTAGGACTTTTGACAGCAGTATCCTTAATGCCTTTTGGTCCTTGGGAAATGGTCTCTGGATTCGCAGTAGGATTCTTGAAGTGGAACTTGAGAGAGTCAGGTACTCTGTAATACCTGTCAAGTTTTCTGGGAGCTGGAGGTAAAGTGTCTTGGGAAAGGGTAGATTCCAAGAAAGCATCATCTACAATGTCCAGAACAGGAGGGATAGCTAAAGGCCTGTGTTGGGGAAGGAGTAAGAATTCCCTAAGTCTCTTTTTGGAGTCAGCACTGCTAGTAATGAATCAGAGGAGGTCTTCTCGTAAACACGATTTATTCAGTAAAATCCAAAATACGATGAAAACAGTAAAAAAACCGTATACAATAAAAAGATTAATAATATATTTAATAAAATGTTTTATATTACTTTATACCATCACAATACATACAGATTTATATGTACTTATATTTTATGTATTAATAGGCAATAGATAACTTGAATATTACATTAAGTTATTTTATATTATATAGTTTTTTTCAGCTTATTTTTGTTTATTTTTGATTATTTGATACATAGTCTAGTTCATAGTAGCGAATAAGTATAGATAATGGTATATAGATCTTGACCATTTTATGTTTCAAATTTTCAAATTATTAATATTTAAGTTAGTATCAACTTTTTTACACATACACATACACATACACATACACATATATATATAGATCAGGTTATGGTGTTTCAGTAACAAATAGTATTATTATTAGTAGTATTATATTAATTACAACATTCATAGTATACATTTATACATTAGTACAACATCTAGACATTTCTCACAACATCTATCAACTATATGAATTTATTATATGCATTTGACAAGTTGATAGCCCCTTAGTTGTGGCTACTGTATGTAGGGCCAACATGCAGACACGGATATATTTGGTGGATAGATTGGTTACCACCTTAATTGAAATGTTTGCCTGTGAGTCCAATTTCTTTAGGACAACAACTGCTTTGATTTCTAACAGCAATAAGTAACTGTCTCTTTAAATATGGTTGAAATGTACTCAAATTATAGTTTGGCGCGGTTTTTCAACCGCTGATTTTAAGAGCATTTAAGCACTTTCTTTTTAAATGTTTTTTAGTTCTGAGGAAGACTGGTTGTTGGATCAACTCAGTATATACATGTGAAAAGTTATTCAGTGTTCTTTTTTACTGTTTTCATCGTATTTTGGATTTTACTGAATAAATCGAAGACCTCCTCTGATTCATTACTAGCAGTCCTGTTATTGATTCCGACGAGCAACGTATTTTCCCAGCTCTTTCCTGCAGCGTTCCTTTTGGTGGATATACAGCAGTTTGGATTTGTGTTCGTGTTCTTGTTCTTTTTGGAGTCAGAGTAATCCTGGCTTTCCCGGCAGAAATGCTCCCTAAGAGTGTTCAAGGTTTCACTGAAAGAAAAATCTTCTGGAGGGGAAGGAGAGGGAATGGAATCCTCTGCATCAGAATCCTCATAGGTAGATAAGAGTATGTCCTGGTAGTCAGAAGGAACAGATATATCAGATTCCTGATCAGAAAAATCAGTAGAAAAATCAGTTCTAGGTCTCTTAGAGGGGGAAGGCTGGCTTCCCCTAATTAAGGTAATAAGGTCTTCAGCCATTCTAAGCATTTGTTTTTTAGGCATATGGGCATGAGCCTGCAGTTTGGTCGTCGGTTTTCTAGGCGTGGTGTGAGTTGTAGGCCTGGATGAAGATGGTGGCGTCGGTTTAAAATGCAAGTCTGTAGGCCTGAATACACCCTCAGAAGCCAGTGCCTGCACAGCGGCTCCGGACCCATCCAAGGTAGAGACATCCACAGGTTCCATAGTCAAAGAAGCATCTTGCCGAATGGGTCTCAATAGAGGCTTGCAAATCTGAAGTAGTGGGTATCGGGGGTACCTCACTGAGTTCCGGTGGACTGGCAACTAGCTTAACCGAAGTGTCGTCGGCAGTTTTGGACCTATACGGTCTGTCTTTGTCTTTATCCTAATGTTTTTTTGGAAGATCGGTAGTCAGATTGCTTAACAAAGCCATTTCAGAGTACTGAGACTGAGTACAAAAGTAATTTGCTGCAAAGATAGCCCGACAATGAATAGTTTGGGGGTTGAAGAAGGCACCAATCCCTCAGAGCCACACGCTCCAGGGATCTAAACCTTGTCATCACAATAAACAAAACATGCTGGAGGGATAGGTTCCTGACCCAGAGACTCCCCAGACTCTGGAATAGATTGCCCATACATGTCAAGCAGAGTGCCTCTTTGGTCCTCTTCAAAAGGAACCTTGACGATTGGATGGGAGAAAAGAAAATCACCCCGGGGATCACGTCAGTCACCCTGCTAGACAGGGGTCCAGGGAAGTAAATAGTGTGGGAAGAAATAGCCAGGGAATTGTTATGGCTAGGCTTGTATAGGCCCTAGGGCTGATAGCCTAGTACAAACCTATGAACCTATAAGCTAGGGACGTTGTGGTCTGAGCCTAAACAGGGGATGCAGTACAAATGAAAATCTCTATGAGGTATTTACTTTCCACAGGTAAGACAATTGTTAACTTTTACTGACAATGGATCCCCAATGGGGTACTTATCTTTTTTGAAGACTTCGGATCTGAAACTCAAAAACGAAAACTTCAGGAGTTGGTCGACCAGCACTTGCGAACTGCTTCTGCTTTGGGCACCGCACAGCAAGAAAGACTGATGTAATGGTGTCGGCTGCATGTTTTATATGGCTGCATGTTTTATACCCCTGACGACCTGACGTCATGGAAGAAGAGACAGCATCCGATGCAGGAATCCGAAGACTCTGGTATTCAGGCCGGCTGAGGGCTACCTGCAGGCAGATAACCCAAATTTGATGACTGCAACAGTGAAACACGAAGAACATCAGTAACAGACCTTCCAATCTCATAGGGTAACATATGAAGGACATATCAGAGAGTTTCTTTATTAGACACCACCAGGCCTCCCACATTGGGCTGTGTGTTTGGACAGGTCCATGCTAAAGGGACAATACATTCTATTAAAGGCCTGATCAGAGAGTAGCAGCAAGGGATGATTACTTCTTTTAATCTGGGGGATGCCTTTAGTGATTATTAACACCAGACAGATGACTTTTCTAATGGTAGGTGACATATGGTAGACAACAGAGAGTGCATTACCTACAAACATGCCTAGATCTCTGAAAAACAGCATCAACATTAATGGAAGGTCTTATTAATGTTGTAGGTGCAGGGTAGTCATGCTTCAGAAAGAGTAAGATCCTGCATGTCTTGACGTTAAACATTAGGTTGAGATCTTTTCTAAGAGGAATTAGTGTGAAGATTCTGCAGGATATGTTTGCAGTCATTTTTGAATTTGTTAGCCAGAGCCCATTGACATTAGCCTGAGAATCAGAAAAGTATAACTCAAATAGGAGCAGACACAACATGTAGTCCTGTGGCATGGTACTTGTGATAAAACATTTTGGAGAAACTGTGCCACTACGACTCACCATAAGGGTTTTTTCCATGGGCTGTTTGCAGTCCAGAAGGATACACTGAGGCCAACATTAAGTTTGCAGCTCATACTTGTGATACTAGAGAGTGTAGGATGGTGTCAAGGGTTATTGTTCAGTCAAGATAATCTGTGTGCACTGCTTTATCAATACCCAGTGCTTCAGCCATCTTCTCAAGAAGCTCACTAGCTTCAGTAGGTGGGGTTTATCCCACCAAAGCCAAACTGATTGGTTGGGGTGGATGGATTGTAGATAACCTAAATTACTATTTATGAGCCCCATTATAATTTGCCCTCCACTTTGCAGATAAGACTGGACAGACTACTAGGTCTTCATTTTCCGGGGGTGGTGTTTGGCCAACCTTGTGTAGGGACTGCACAGTGGCCCTTCTCCAAGCTTCAGTCAGACATCCACTGGAAAGGATGAGGTTAAATAGACTTATGATCAGTACTGGTTAAGGAGACTGCAAGGTAAATGTTGGGCCAAGTGGAGATACTGTTTTTGGTCTTTAAGAGGTAATTCAGGACTTGTTCTGAGGTAATTATGGAGATGTCATGGGTGAGGTTGTAATGGATGTAAGGAGTGAGGTAAGAGTTGGGTGGAACTGGAACTGAAATTATCTATAAGTACCTTGGCGATGGTTTGGGATTTGAGAAAGTAGAATCAGTAATTATCACCTCAGCACAATCTTGGACATTGTTACAGAAATTAAAGTTGTAGTATTTAGTTTGTACTTTGCTGTGCAGGATTTTAATCTTTCTTCTGAGCTCTTTACAGACATTACAGAATTAGGGGATTAAGGTTTGTTTCTTCAGGCTATGCGTTTCTTCTTGTGATATTTTTTTACAGCATGACTCCATCACAGTAGCTTATTTCTACACGTCCCATCATACGTGTTGCAGACTGGGCCTGATGCTTCTATGCAGACATTCAGGTAGGAATAAAAGTCTGTGGTATAAGCAGCTGCTATGGTGACTGGGTCCTCAAGGTAGGAGAGCATCCTTTAAATTTTATAATGGTATCTGGTAGAGTAAGGAGATTGACCTTAGAGAATTCCCAAAAAACACTGGCATTTGCTGCAGATTTGGGCTGGGTTCTAAGGGAAGCGAAGTCCAAGTGGTCTGATTGGACTCTTCAAGGGAAGAAGTTTGATGCAGAACTAATAAGTTGTTGAGAATGATGATGAGAGGTCTGTGGCCCTAGTGGAGGAAGGCACTATCTAAACAAGGGAAACAGAGGTAATAAAGATTTGAAATGCTGTATATATTTGTTGGTGGTGGGTTATGTTTACCATTTAATAGATGGGTAGTTGAAGTAACTCAGAATAACTGTGCTCAGTTAAGTAGTTAAGGGTACAAGTTGGTCTAGGAAGATAACGTATAAAAGAAGACTTAAATGTGGTTGCGGTGATATGGTAATTTTGATTTATTTAGTGATACTATGATATCTAGGAGTTCAAAGTCATTATTCTGCTGGATTTGCAATGAGGTAAGAAGTTCTTTAGTTCGGTTTACTGCTCGGGTGCCTTCTATGCAGAGTCTGCATGCCCTTCCTGCATTTGCATGGGTTTTGCCTGGATGTTCCAAGTTTCCTGCCACACTCTGAAGACATGCTGTAGGTAGATCAAGAACTCTACAATGGACACTGCATGCAGCCCTGTTACATGCCACATGTGGGTGTGTAACATGGAAGGAAGATTGGCCAGTCTACTACCATTTACACCCTTTGTCTTGTAAATTTCATGGGTAGTGGTGTCTGTCTGCATGGTCACTCTATGAGCCAGCTGCAACTCATGACAGAGAAAGACAGTCAGACAATGGGGTTTTAAATCAATATGCCCCCGCCATCACCAGAAGGTATGAATGATGGATAGGTACTAAATTCATGTAAAGTGGGAGTGTTTTCATAACAATGGAACTGGTTCTGGTGAATACAACAGTGCCAGGTTAACAACAGCCTGATGTTTCCCAAAAAGACAATACAGATGTAGAAAATATTTTAAATGATATGTGAAAATCCTACATAGAGTGGTGCAACTCATTCCCTGTGAAACAGGCAGGACCTGCCTACTGCCTCCGCCAGTGCTGTCATCTTAGGTTTCTCCCTGGAATTACACCAATAATGTAGTCAGTTATTGAAGTTAGTTACTCATCTGTGGTGATAACAGCATGATACTCTATCATGTCATCTCCCCCAAGATGGGCCACCTAAGATCATTCACTCTCACATGGGCAACAATCTGATCATATGCATATTTAGGGGACAATTATTTAAAGACGTGTGATTCCAGAATCTTAACGCCTGAAAAACAGCTGACCATCATCTTGTCTATGCTCTGCCTGGTGATGCAATGTCTGTGTTTTTGACAACTGAGTAATTTATAACGAGGATACTGTCTTGGGCAGTGGCATGTTCAAACAGTCTGAGGGGTGATCTTTGCTTGAGATAGGATTGGTGGATGCAGGCATCTGTGTAGTGTTTTTAGAGACGGTAGAAGCAGCTAAGGAGGTAGAGATGCGAATATGTGGGTGAGGTCTCTGCCTGTGTGAGCCATAGGAAGGGGGGTAATTTCTGTTGGACCTTTGTATATGTGGGTTGTACTTCAGTGTTGAGTAGTGGGAGTATGACATATACATGCAGTGTACAGCACACAGCAGACCGTATACATATACATCCTACACAGAGAGGCTAGCCTCTCACATATGGTGTGTGAGTGGGATAGCAATAAATGGTTCAGGCCACATGAGAGAGAGACAGTGTGTGTATATGTTTGTATAAGGCAGCTGCTACACTTGTTCAAGATCACACAGTAGGCTATTGACGGCTGAGGGAATCAATCCCTGTACCACAGGAAGTACAACTCACAGCCTTAACCATCTGCATCAACTGCCAGACATAAGGCAGATTGAGAAAAAGAGATATACCAACTTCCAAGCTTAGTACAGTATACACTGATATTTATTTATATATCTATCCTCATTTATCCTTTGTTGACTGGGTTCGTCCCACTCGGCTAGTGGCTTTTTTTCATGGGTGACCCGAGGTAATATTTATATTTCAATGTGGAATTTAGCCTTGGCATTGGGGAATTTACCTACTCTTTTCAACAGCTGCCATGGGATCTTTTATATCCAACTGAGCCTTTACCAACTCAAGTAGATGGGACTTCAGTTTAACATCTCATCCAAAAAAATGACACACAAGAGTGCAGCTCCCCAGCTATGGTGCACTGTAATGTCAGCAATCCAGTCATCTGAAGCGGGACTAGAGTCCACAGCCTTCTAGTCTTCCAGCACCAAAGGTGACTGTGCTACCTGTTGCATCACTGACACTGCTACATTTTGTGCATGCACTAAAACAGACCACCTATGACTGCAGTCTCTTTGATGAGATTTTACAAAATAGTAACCAGGATTCAGTGAACTATTATACCCAAATACAGTCCAGCAAACAAATCAGTACAGTGTTTATTACCAGGTAGTGAGGGTCTTTTTTTTAAAAAGAATAGTTATTTCTAACTTTTGCTGTACTTACTGTCCAAGAGACCTGTACACTAGATGAAGATAGGACAACTGGATTCTGCAACTGTACAGCAACCGCTCCAAGTTCCTTTTGGACTTGTATATGATTGACACCCTCTCCTGTGGGACTGACATCTGAAAAAGGGATGACAAACAAAATGAGGGATTCATAACAATATACTGCCAGCATCAACATCAACTTCACTAACATCAGACAAGTAATATTGATTTCATTAATTGCATCAACAAAAAAATTTAAAAGGATTTATGGAGGGAAACCTCTCTGCCATTCCTTTACCCAAATGTACTAACTCCACAGTTGCACAACTGTAGGGCAAGTCAAATGTCTTGCAGCAAAAACAGCCATCTCAGTACATCAGCAATGGACTTTCCATACAAAAGGAAAAAAAATCAAACCAAAATTATTTAAAAAGCACTTTTGAGCAATAGGTCTTACACTTGAAGGAAAATGAAATTAAATGAAATGTTATAATACAATCATAAAAATGAAAACTAACATAAATAGTAACCTAGCAGACATTCACAAAGCCATTAACTACTGTTAAAATGGGATCTTTACATTCCTGTTTTGTTTTTTAGTTTCAGTTCAATAAAAAGTAATGGAGATATTGGGTATAAATTTGTGATTAACCAATACAGAATGCAGCAATGGCATAATGTAGTTCTAAAAGTGAGAAATATTTGTATGTTCTAGAGGACATATAAGTTGGTGTACAAGAAAAATATATTTATTTAATTCTGTCTCATTAGGAAAAATTGCATTTTTAGCAATTATGTTTATAGCGCCTGCAAAGTATGAAAAAGAAGTAATGTTGATTGTACTATTTTTTATATGGGGATGAAGATCAAACCCAGTGAAAAAAGGGGGATTATATGTCAAGGAAGAGGAAGGAGATTAGGATTATTTAAATCCAGTTGAACCTTTAGCATCACTGAATTTATATAAGGTATTGACATGGTTAAAAGAATCTGCGGTGGTGGTGCTGTGGTTGCGTTGTCGCCTCACAGCAAGATGTTGTCCCGTTCGATTCTCAGCTAGAGCGTCTTCTGTGTGGAGGCATACGTGAATGGGGCGTGCCTTCATTGAAGGTTGTGCATCAGGGCTGGTAACCCAGTACGTAAAAATCCACTACCAATCATTAGCAGACCGGAGTTCCACTGTGGTGACCCCTAGCCGGGAAAAAGCCGAAAGACACAAATTGACATGGTTAAAAGAAGTTACTAAATCTTTGATAAGTGTAATAATGAGAGAAAAGTACAAGGGGATACAGGAAATGATAAGCACATTAAAAAGATAGAAAGGATATGTGAATGAGGAAATTAAACTGTGTCAAGACAAGATTTTATTAAGGGAAACAAATGCAAATAATAAAGAAAAAAACAGGAAAGAATGGTATATACAAATATAATGAATAAATATTACTGTCTATATCCATTAAAGCCATTCGAGAATGAGAAAAGGAAAGCCATATAGGTGAGATATGGATGACATAAAGAAGTTTTGTACTCACCATAACATTCCATCTGAGTAGTTAGACATATTGTAGAGTGGGACCCATTTAAACAGTGTGGTAGATCTCGCTTGCTTACCTGATACCTTAACATATAACTGATACAAGGTTGTTTTTTGTAATCCCTAGTGTGTTTTATTAGCAGCCTAACTTAACCACCTAATGCAATGTGTCTTAATAAGTCTATGTACTGACCTGTTCTTTGTTTCAAGGCATATTAACTAGCTAAGTGATACATACTGCATTGACTAATTTATGTTTTTCCCCTTTTTTTTCTCTCTCTACCTATAACCCTATCAGACTGTACACCTGGGTTCCTGTCCTTCCCTAGCCAAAGAAGCCCCGTGGACATCATTTTAAGCACCATTCCTGAATAGGATTTTACATTCTCCCACATAAGACTGGCTTCCCAGAGTTGACCGTTTTGGAAGTATGGCCTACTCTTGTACTGCTTAACACTACTGTCCAGGGTATATTTGCTCCCCTACCAGGCTTATCAGCAGCCCCCCCCCCCCAAAGTCTATCTTTAAATCCTTTCTCCTTCCCTCCTCTCCTCGGCCTTTGTCCTTGAGGAACCTCTCTCTCTACCCTGAGCTTATTTTGTCTTGGCAAACTCCCTGCTTGCTCTGTCTGATATCCTTCCTGCCCTTGCCACTAGGTGGCACCCTTCACACTACTGACCCTATAACCAGTTTTTTTTGGCTATTCTACTACAACTTACACTGACATTTCCAGTCCATATTTTGACCTCTGCCTTTTGCTACTTCCCTCACGCCTGACTCCTCTACTATCTCCTACCCCCCACTCACCATATAGTCTCCATAACTTTCCTACTCTAAGAGGCCACCCTTACCTGTTCTCCTGCTTCTCTCCTCTTGCCTGATTGTTTTTCTGCAACTGATCATTCACTTGCTCTTCCCCGCTCCATTCGCTACGCTCACTCCGCTCCCCACCCTACCCCCAATTCCCACACACCCCCAGAGGCCCTACCTTTATAGTAGCTTAGACACTCCCCCAACTATCTAACCTCCTATCACATTTCTTGTACTCTTCACCTATCAATACCTTACTCCTACTCCTACAACCACACCCACTCTCCACTATCCTCACCTCACTCTACTACTGATACCACACAATCCTACTGTTACTTAACACATCCCACTAGTAACATGACTTTAAACCTTAATATTATCCTTTCATTTCTTCTCCTTAACATCCTTCTCTATTACCATACTCTTACCTCCTATGAATATCTCATACTTAGTCAACCTCCTGTATTAGCCAAACACACCACTTCTACACCTCCTCTACTTAAACAAGCTCATATTAATATACTATCACCCTCCCCCTACCTTCCCCCTCTCTACCACAAAATTCACCACTTCAGACTCCTAACCTCCAAACGATTCTACCTAATACCCTGCAAAAACCTAAAAGTATCTCAAGTCCCACAAACACTATTACTGATACATGGTGACATCCACACCAACCCTGGCCCCAATACTCTCATCAACCACACCCACTCTAATCTAACTACTAACTGTTCTACCTCACCTTTCTCCCCTGACTCCCTCTGTATTGCTCACCTAAATATTCGTAGCATCAATAACAAAATCACACAACTCCATGCCTTAATTGATTTCTATGCCTTTGACATTCTCTGTCTCACTGAAACATGGCTCAAACCTAGTACCAAAGACAATGAATTTACTCCCCCAGGCTATAACACCTTAAGACAGGATTGTCTCAATAAAAAGGGCGGGGGAGTGGCCCTTCTATACAAATCCCACCTTCAGGTAGCCTCAGTAGACACATTGCCCCCCTCCCTAACTAATGCTGAAATACTCTGTACCAAGCTCCAAGTTAATAAAACTAAGGCTATTTATATCATATGTTCTTACATCCCTCCAGGCAACAACATCAACACACTAGAAAATATCCTAAGCTGGGTCTCCAGCAACTTTCCACAAGAAACCATAATCCTAGGGGACTTTAATATTGACTGGAACTCCTGCATATCTCCCAAACCCTCCATTCACATTAATCTCTTTAACTTTCATCAAACCATTAACTCCCCGACTAGATTACACAAATCAACCCACAAACAAACCATTCTAGATTGGATACTAATTAACAACAACCCTCTCCTATAAAACAGGAATACTCCTGACAATATCAGTGACCATCTCCTGACCTTTATCTGTAAACAAAAATATAACATTACCAAGCAAGCTACCTACCATACCATACACAACAAAACAAATTTTAACCTAGCATCCTTTCAAAGTGAACTCAATGAGTATAACTGGTCAACTCTAAAATACCTCCCAATAGATGAAGCAGTAACCCATTTTAACAATACCTTTCTACAAATTCTACACCATCATGCCCCACCCCGCTTAATTAGATTAAGCTCCAAGGCTGCCCCATGGCTCTCAAAAACTACTAAACAAAATATGCGAGCTAGAAATAAATTATGGACTAAATGGAGATCCACAAAAAACCCTACTGACCACCAGAACTTCAAGCACCTGAGAAACTCAACTAAAAAACTTATCTATCTGGATAAAAAGAACTATCACTTTAAATATCAACAAAACCAAAACCAAAACCCCAAACAATTTTGGTCATGTATGAACAAACTACTCCATCCAGGGAATACCAAAACCCCTACCCCAGCTAGCCTAGCTCAAAGCCAAGCCAACACTTTCAATGACTTCTTCTCTCAAACAGTCACCTCTCTGGCTAACACCATGACACCCCCCATATCCCTCCAAAAAACCACTACCCCAAACAGCACCCCCATACTAAAGTTCCATACTGTCTCCACAACCTATATACGCAAATTATTATCTAAACTCAAACCTTGCACCCCTTCGGCCGACAAACTACCAGCTGAATATCTTCAACTAGCTGCAACCGAACTTGCCTATCCAATCTCCATCTTAATAAACAGAACAATAACTGAATCCAAAATCCCCTCCTGTTGGAAAATCTCCCACATCATTCCCTTCACAAAGGAGGTAACTCTAACGAACTCTCAAACTTTCGCCTATTGCCCTTCTATCCCTCTATCCAAAATAATGGAACGCTGCATACACCATCAACTCTTACAACATCTCTTGAGTAACAACTTACTTGTAGACTCACAACATGGGTTTAGGCCCTACCACAGTACATCTACTGCCCTTCTCTCCTTCACTGACACAATAAACAAACATCGTAACAACAACCTGTTCTCCTCTGCACTATTCTTAGACCTATCGAAGGCATTTGATATGGTTAACCATCAACTTCTCCTCCACACTTTAGAATCCCTGTCACTTGACCCACTAGCACTACAGTGGTTCGATTCATACTTGACAAATCGAAAACAAGCAGTCCTATGGGACAGCCATCTATCTTCTCAACTCCCGGTTACGATAGGCGTCCCACAAGGGTCCATCTTAGGTCCCCTACTTTTCTCTATATTTATAAACAACCTACCCACTTCCCTCCCTAAATCCACCTGTATACAATATGCTGATGATTCCACTCTCATCTGCTCTGCTCCATCCCCTGCAGAACTCCACTCCTCTACCCAATTGGTTTTCACAGCAGCAGAAAAATGGTTTCAACATATCTGTCTCCTCCTTAATCCCAAAAAAACCAAACTTCTACTCTTCACCCCAACCCTTAAATCCATCCCAATCACCTTTTCCATTGTGTCCAGCAATGGCACTATCATCAAACCTGACTATTCCATAAAACTGCTAGGTGTCACCATAGACAATCAGCTTAACTTTGACTATCACATTGATTTAACTATCAAGACAGTAAATAAAAAGATAGGAGCCCTTTACAGACTTAAGCCCTTTCTTACCGCCACATCCCGAGTATCACTTGCCCAAACTCACCTCATCTCCACACTACTGTATGCCTCCTCCTCCTTTATTAACATTTCTAAAGCTAACCTTCAGAAACTTAATTTAGCCTACCATAGCATTGCCAGATTTGCAACTGGCTCTCCATTCCGTACTCATCACTGTCTTAACTTAAAGAAACTCAACTGGCTAGAACTTCCAAATCTTATACTCCTGCAGCAATTAGTCCTCACTTTTAAAATTCTACATTACCCCTCCAACATACCCATACTTAACAATCTTATCACAACTTATACAAATCTCACTTCACTTCGTTCAGCCAACAAGCTCCTAGTAGCTACTATAAAATCCCACAATAAAGCAGGAGACTCCTTATTTGCAAACACTATCGGATCACAATGGAACAAACTTCCCACTGGACTGACCTCCCTAGCCTCATGTTACCTTTTCAAAAAACAGATTAGAAAACATTTACAAAATCACTGGCTATGCCCTTGCACAAATCCTGACTGATAACTTATACACTACTTGCTCTCTCAACTAACTTGGTATACTTAATTCTATCTTGCATTTACCCAAAGTTTGTTTCTCTCACGTTCTAGTGTGCTTGTTAAAATGTAAACTCTCTTGTATGATAATTGAGCTTTCCTCCTCAACCCTCTGTAGAAAATATACTTGTATAAAGCCACTCAAGCCCAGCAATACTGTACAATCTATTTGACCTTACTTTTCTTTTGTTAGTACTTTGCTTGTGTTACTATTTGATTGATTGTTATTGTTATTTTTTTACTATTTTTACTAATTGTATCTTTTTAAACTGTAAAAGTATAGTATTATAGTGGAGCTTTTCTCCTCGGGCCTCTGCTGAAAATGGACATGTATCCAGCCAGACTAGCCCGGTTAACAAATGTAAAATAAAAAAATAAATAAATAAAATAAAAATTTGTCAGCAACCTGTGGGCTGGCAGCTTTCCAAGCTAAGATCCGAGCTCCAAGCTCCTCCTCCTTACCCATACCACACTGCAACCTCCTTCCAACCCTCAGATCGAGTTTAACACCCACAGCGTGACACACATCAACCCAAGAGACATAACCTGACCTGAATACATAAACTAAGCTCACCTGACCCAAAACCCTGAGCCCAAAAACAGACATAAACCACCAAGGTCAGGAGGAAGGAGGGAGGGAAGGTTGCTGACAAATGAAGTCTAACTACTCAGATGGAGCATTATGGTGGCTGAAAAAGAGGAAGAAGAAGCCACTGATTCTGCTGGAAAAGATCAGCCAGAATCAACTTGGACCTGCGATCCCACAGAGACCGAGGGTTAAAGGCTGCACAAATCTTGCATCCCGAAGTAAGGTGGGGAATCCCTAAACACACCACGCACAGAGTGTGACCATCGGCCGGCAACAGCTTATGCCCGCACTCTGTGCATTTAGGAAAGGTCGGCTTTTGAGTGTCCGACATAGCCACCCTACAACTAGCAAAGGCTAACTAGCAAAATGCACATGCACACACACACCAAGGGCGGGAAGGGGAGGCCTATACTAAGGTAAAGTTTACAACTCTAAAGTTTCTTTTTGTTTTTTTTGTTTTTTTAGCAGTAAACAAAGGGAAAAACTAAACCACTCACACACACACACACACACACACACACACACACACACACACACACACACACACACACACACTGAAAAAGTGCACAGCTAAAGTTAGATCAAAAAATCCCACTCTACCTGCCTGGAGTTCAGAGATTGTGTCTTGGCGAAGTCACGGTAAACGAGATCTGATGGTTGGAAGGAGGTTGCAGTGTAGTATGGGTAAGTGGGGAGGAGCTTAGAGCTCAGATCTTAGCTTGGAAAGCTGCAGGTTCGGATCCATATCGGATCCAAAACCCACAGGCTGATGACCAAATGAAGTTAACTATTTCAGATAAAATATTATGAATGTATGGACTTTTTGTAAAATTGCCAATAAAAAAGTTGCCAGTAAAACACAATATGCTATATAAACGAATACAATAAATAGTATGTAGTTATTGTGGTAAAAATGAAATGGCAGAACATGTTTTCTAATGTTGTAAAAGAGTAAAGGAACTCTGGGACAAATTATGTGAAAAAAAGCTTGTGGAAGGGATTAAAGGAATAAAAGATATGGATATCAACATTATAGAATATGAGTAGTATACTGAGACAATTGATAAAGTTCTACATTATATGGACTATATGAAATGAAAGAATAAATGAGATTAAATTTAATGGAAAATGGGTATTTGAAATACTGAAGAAAATGCAATTTTGGTTATGGAAAAAAGGGTGAGTGAATAATGAATGTTTAAGAGTTAGAATGTATCAAATATGTAATTTGATAGTCAAGTGTGTTAAAAATGTATAATTGTGAATAATGCATATGTAAATTTTTGTTGTTGTGTCTTTCGGCTTTTCCCGGTTAGGGGTCACCACAGCGGAACTCTGGTCCGCTAATAATTGGCAGTTGATTTTTACGTGCCGATTTGCCGGCCCTAACGCACAACCTTCAATGAAAGTACGCCCATTCACGCATGTCTCGACAGAAGACGCTCTAGCTGAGAATCAAATGGGACAATGTCTTGCTGTGAGGGAGACAGGAGAGTGTAGGTGAAACAGCATGAGGGATATGAGCAGGTGCACTAAGGTAACAGGTGGGTGAAGGTGAAACAGCATTGTGGCAGATAAGAAGATCTACTAAGACAGGTAGGTGTTATGAAATAGCATGATGGGATATGACTAGGTGTACTAAGTGATGCAGGTAGGTGCAGGTAAAACCACATGATGGTATATGAGTAAGTGTAGTAGGAGACAGGTGGGTGTAGGTGAAACTGCATGATGGGACATGAGTAGGTACACTAAGGGAGACAGGTGGGTGAAGGTGAAACAGCATGAGAGATATGAGCAACTGCACTAAGGTGACAGGTTGGTGTAGGTGAAACATTAAGAGAGACAGGCAGATGTACGTGAAAGCATGATGGCATATGAACAGGTATATTATGGGAGATGGGTGTAGGTGAAACAGCATGATGGGATTTGAGTAGGTGTATTAAGGGAGACAAGTGGGTGTAAGGTGAAACAGCATGATGGCATATGAGTAGGTACACTACAGGAGACAGGTAGGTGTAGGTGAAACAGCATGATAGGATATAAGTAGGTGCACCAAGGGTGACAGCTGGATGTATGAAACAAGGTGAAACAGTATTATGGGTTATGAGCAGTGCTAAGGTTGACCGGTCGGTGTTCATAATTTCATAGGATCATTGGTATATACTAGGCTAACAACCTCTAGGGACCTTAAAAGCCTTACAACCCAAATGTTACCCAACAAATCTGGTTTATGTTTGATATATAGGGTGTGATCTGCTGACTGACTTTGTCCATCAGAGAGACAAAAGCTCTACAAGGGGTGAATGTCCAATTACCCATCCATTGGTCCAAGTTGTGCTAAAATAGGGATAAGGAGGAATTCTGCTTCACATGGCTGGGGAGATTGTTCCAGAGAATGGGAATTCACTGAGAGACATATCTGTCTCTCCAACATGTCCTATTTATGTCACAATTAAAATTTAAACCTTTTAATCTAGTAGTTCTGCTGGGCGGCCGCAGTGGTGCAGCGATTAGCATTGCCACCTCACAGCAAGAGGTTCTCCAGTTCGATCCTCAGCTGGGGTGCCTTCTGTGCAGAGTCTGCATGTCCTCCCTGTGGTCGCGTGGGTTTCCTCCGGGTGCTCCGGTTTCCTCCCACATCCCAAAGACATGCTGTAGGTGGATTGAAAACTCTAAATTGGCCCTAGGTGTAAGTGTGTGCATGTGTGTGCCTTCTGTGGAAGGTTGGGGGGCTGGGCTGGCAACTCAACACAGTAAAACTCCAGTGCCAATCATGAGCGGACAGGTGATTCGCTGTGGCGACCCCTAATCAGGAAAAGCCGAAAGAAGAAGAAGAATCTAGTAGTTATGCTGCTATTTCTTTTGCAGAGGTGCAAAACATTAATAAAAAGAGGGTACAGTGATGTCTTATACACCAGGCAAAGATAACCTCTCAGTAGTGTACATATGACATGAGTAGGACCAGTGTAGGTGCAGCAGCACGATGCGATAGGAGTAAGAGTACGAAGGGCAACAGGTGAAACCAGAAGCCTCTAGGTGAAGAGAAAGAATTAGAAGAACTGAAGGTAGCAGATGATCACAGATGAAATTATATAAAAGGAGAGAAGTAAGCAAACCAAGGGTGACAGGTAAGCATAAATAAGATAAGAGTAGAAGAAATGACAACGGCAGGTGAGTACAGAGGAAAAGGGGATGGAAGTAAGATATCAAAGGTGCCAAGTGAATACAGGTGAAATGCGATGACAGAAAGGGAGCAGAGGCCTTCTGGCTGAAAAAGGATCAAGGTAAAATGGGATGAAGAAATAGGTTTAGGAGTTCCATATAATGACAAGTGAGTACATGTGAAATGGGATGTAGGGGTGGAAATAGGAATAAGTACACATGAACAGAATGACTGGATAGGAAGAAAAGCACTAAAGCAGAAAGACGTGTGTAGGCGAAATGGATTTACAGACTGGGAATAGAAGAAGTCAGAGTGGTAGGTAAGTATACATGACATGGGGTTTGAAATAGAATCTGTACTGAGGAAAAGACCTGTGTACAGGTTAGACTGGATAAAGCAATGATAGTAGGGATCCTGAAAGTGACAGGTAAGCAAAGGTAAAATAAGATGTAGGAAAACTAAGTAGAATCTCTGAGGGTGATACACAAAAGTAGGTAGGACAAAAGGATAGGACTACAAAGGATGAATGAACAATACGGGTGAAATGGTATAAAGCAACAGGAAAAGGATGACTGGGCAGGTGATAGAAAAGTACAGGTGCAAAGTGACAGCGAAGTAGGAGAACTGAAGGTGACAGATTAGTATAGGTAAAAAGGGATGGGAGAGAGAGAACAGAGGGTATCAGTGAGTTTACATGAAACAGCTCTAGGAATGGGTAATAATTACATGAAATGGATAAAGGAATGGGTAACAGTGAGTGTACATTAAATGGATAAATAATGGGTAACTGAATATACATAAAACACATAAAAAGAATTGGTAACAGTGAGTATAAATGAAACACACAAAAGGAACAGGTAACAATGATTACACATGAAACGGATAAATGAACTGGTGAGTCAGTATATAAGAAACAGATAAAGAAGTGAGTAATAGTGAGTGTACATGAAACAAATAAGGTGATGTGTAATAGTGAGTATACACAAAAAGTTTACAATCAAAATGCTGATCACACATTGGAGACATGACTAACGCAAACTCCAAACAGTGATGGTTGAAAATGTTGAACACCAGTATTCCGAATCACAAAATCTCACCCCCTTTTTGACCCATGTTAGCACTTGCTTGTAGGCGTGGAGTGGTTGGAAGTATCAACTTTTGGTGCTTTTGAGATATTCTGAGAAAGATATTACAGATTTTGTGTAAATGAGTCGACGAAATGCACATTCACCGATGGGTGATCGACATTTTGATAGTAACCCATTCCTTTGTGTTTCATGTAGGTTAACCATGAGTATACATGAAATGGATAAAGGGATGGGTAACAGCGAGTCTACATGAAACAGATAAAGGAATGGATAACAGTCCAAATACATGAACTGGATAAAGGAATAGGTAACAGTGAGTACACATGAAACAGATAAAGGAATGGGTAATACTGAGTATACATGAAACACAAAGGAATGGGTGACGGTGAGCATACATGAAATGGATAAAGGAACAGGTAACAGTGTGTATACAAGAAACATATAAAGGAATAGGTAACATTTCTATATATGAAACGGATAAAGGAATGGGTAACAGTGAGTATGCATTAAACGGATACAGGGAGGTGTAACAGTGAGTATAAATGATGCACATATAAATGTGAGTAACAATTCTGGGGTTGAAGTAGAAGGAAGGAATTTGAGTTGGTGTCTTAAAGGTGGGAGATATTTTTAAGTGAAATGGATGAAGGAATGGGAGTATGGGAACGACAAGGGAGTATCAGACCCCTCTGGAAGATATTAGCTACTGAAATACCAGGCACCATTTTTAAAAGTTCGTCCTTGCTGCCAATGCTCTAACAGCGCCCCTCAGCCCCCTCTGTAAGTTGTGTTTGTTCTCATGTTTTTGTGATAACATTTACTCAGTACTGGGACTAGATTCTTGCTCTGTCCATTACAACTCACTGCTTTAAAGGTTTTTCAAGAAGAATTTTAGAGTTGATGACTACTGTATTAGCTGTATAACTGCGGACTATCTAGTGTCTGTTTATTTCACACTGTGTATTGACCTAATAAGTGCTAGTATTCACATGTAAAGATGACTCTGTTAACTTTTGTCTGAATACCCTAAGTAATAGCTGAGTAAACACAGTTTATGCAGTGTCTATTAACTGCCTTGAATGCATATGACTCATTCTGTCTTACGACTTTATAGGAGTGGTTCCCAGTTCCAAATTAATAGTTAGGCATACATATACCCAAGTATTCTTTATCTCACTAGAACTTTTAGTTATGTACTCACCATAACTTCAGATGTTTGGGATCCATCTCGCCTACATTCTGACTGATGGGTTCGGAGCCGATCCCTCGGCTCCGACTCGGCACGCTTATGCCAAAGAGCGAAGTCTCTTATTGGCTGAGCTTACTATATCCCAGGATGCACCACTACCAGTCCCCCAGATCTAGTTTGTCCGCATACATGCACACATGCACGCACTGCTTATATAACATCGTCAGATGAAACAAGATAAAACAGTAGAACTCAAAACTGTTCAATCTCTTCTGATCTCCAAGGCAGGGGGAAGGAGGGTGGGTATTAGGAATGTAGGCGAGATGGATCCCAAACATCTGAAGTTATGGTGAGTACATAACTAAAAGATGTTATGTGATCCTATCTCGCCTACATTCTGACTGATGGGACAGTGTCCCTAGCACCTGAATCCTGGGTGGCTCACTGGAAAACACTCCTGAGTACCGTGGAACCAAATGATGCTCGCCCTTTAGATGCCACATCCAATTTATAGTGGGAAATGAAAGTGTGCGGGTTGGACCAAGTAGCCGCAGCACAAATCTCAGAAATAGCGAGCTTGGAATGAAAGGCAATAGAAGTAGCCATAGCTCTGGTAGAGTGAGCTTTGATAGATGTTGTAAGTTGCTTATTTGAAGAGGAATAAGCCTGAGTTATACAATCTCTAATCCATTTGGAGATAGTAGCTTTAGTGATGGTTTTACCCAATTTATTGTCTGAAAAGGACACAAACAACTGGTCTGATTTACGAATTTGCTGAGTCCTGTCTAGATAGAAGCGCAATTGCCTGTGAACATCCAATTTATGGAGAGTGTACTCCGCCGTTGGAGAAGTTTGGAAAGAAAACTGGTAGCTCTAGAGATTGTTGGAGACAGAGATTAGAACAAACCTTTGGGACAAAAGATGGGTTAGGCCTAAGTGATACTCTATCCTTGTGAAAAATCAAGTACGGTAGTTTGATAGATAGGGCTTGAAGCTCTGAAACTCTTCTTGCAGAGGTAATTGCAACTAAGAAGGCAGTTTTCCAAGACAGATATTTTAACTCACATGTAGCAGCCGGTTGGAAGGGGAAGATGTTAAGGCACGAAGTACCAAATCAAGATCCCACGGAGGCGCAGGATGAAAAACTGGGGGTCTTAACAGCCCAGCACCTTTAATGAAAGTTTTGCATAATCTGCTGCTCATCAACGGTGGATCCATGGATTCGTGAAATTTAGAGATAGCTTCCAGTTGGACTTTAATAGTAGAGACTGAAGATCCTTGATTAAACAAGGATGTTAAAATTTCAAAACCTCTGGAATCGGGCAGTGATAGGGTCTAAGACACTGAGTTGAGCCCAGATAGCAAACCTTTTCCACTTACTGAGGTACAATTTCTTAGTGGTGGGTTTGTGGGCCGAAGATAAAATGTGAATAACTTCCGGGTCTAAGGTGTGATTTCTGACTAAAGTCGGAAGTGGAGGAGCCAAGCTGTCAACTTCAAAGTGCGAAGGGACTGGTGTTGTCGTCCCGACTGATGAATTAGCAGATCCGGAGTTAGATCCAAAAACCAAGGATCGTCCACAGCATGTTTCTTCAGGTAGGGAAACCATACCTGACGAGTCCAGTGCAGAGCAATTAGTATCATTGTGGACCCCAATTGAGAAGCTTTCTGAATGACTTTGGGGAGAAGTGGAACCGGAGGAAATGCATAAAGTAGCCCTGTTGGCCAAGGTTGTGCTAGAGCATCCATAGCTGCCTCCCCCTGATGTGGAGTCAAGGAGAAGAACCTTTTGCACTTTGTGTTTTGTGGTGTTGCAAACAGGTCGCAGCACGGTGTCCCCCATCTTCTGAAAACCTGAGCTGCTACTGTTTCGTTCAGGGACCACACGTGAGGAGAGAGAATTGTCCTGCTTAATCTGTCTGCCAATATATTGGATTTCCCTGGAATGTGGGTCGCTACCAAGAAACGGTTGGTAGCTACAGCCCATTCCCACACCCTCATGGCCTCTCTGTAAAGGGGGTAAGATCTGGTCCCTCCTTGTTTGTTTAGATACCAGACCACCGACATGTTGTCTGTGTGGATAGCGATAATGCCTTGAGGGAGAAACTTGTGGAGGGCCTGTAGGGACAGAAGTACAGCCCTCATTTCCAATACATTGATGTGGAGAAAGGTTTCGTCTGGAAGCCAGGAACCCTGAACTAACCTGCCCAGACAATGCCCCCCCCACCCTGTCTGGGAGGCATCCGTCGTCAGGGTGGCCACCGGAGGGGGGATAACAAAAGGTCTTCCCTGATTCAGATTGGACGGCTGAAGCCACCAGCGGCGGTCCCGTTTGCACGTTTCTGTAATCATAATGGGGTGATTGAGGGGGAGATTCTGAAAGGACCATTGAGTCGATAACAGCCACTGAAGAATCCTCATGTGCAATCTTGCCAGAGGAACTAAGAGAACCGTGGCAGACATCGAACCTAAAAGTTGCAGGACCATCCTGGCTGGGGCTTTGGATCTTGAAAGCAGGGCTTGAACTTGACCTAAAGTTTGAATCCTTTCGGTAGGAAGAAAGACGCGCATCAATTTTGAGTCTATCTCTGTTCCTATGAACCTTATGCGCTGAGAGGGCAGCAAGACAGACTTTGACCAATTGAATGTAATTCCCAGGGTAGCACCCAGGGAAATGGTGGCTTTGAGGTTGTCCATTAGTAGATGCCTGGTGGTGGCAGTCAGGAGCCAGTCGTCCAGATAGGGAAACACTTGGAATCCAAGACTCCTCAGGTGAGCAGTCACTACTGCCAAACACTTGGTGAACACCCTGGGGCTGTGGTGAGACCAAAGGGCAGTGCACAAAATTGGAAATGACTGTCTCCCAGGCTGAAGCGCAGATACTTCCTGGACACCCGATGTATCGGTATGTGATAATAGGCGTCCTTGAGATCTATGGAGCACATCCAAACATCCTTCTCCAACAATGGGAGAATGGATTGTAACGTGACCATTCGGAATTTGGATTTCATGACGGATTGGTTTAGTCTGCTGAGATCCAATATTGGTCTCAGGTCCCCTGTCTTTTTTGGCACTAAAAAGAACCTTGAGTAATTTCCGGATCCGATCTGGTCTGTGGGGACCAGTTGGATGACTCCTTTTTCTAGCAGCTTTGACGCTTCTGCGGCTGCAATTTCCCTTTGACTGGGTGGTGGGTCCAGGATCTTTTTGGACGGTGGGGGTGAGTGTGTGAAGGGAATGGTGTAACCTCCGGCAATAATCCGAAGCACCCATCTGTCCTGAGTGATAGATTCCCAGGCTTTTAGGTGCTTGGCAAAACGGCACCCGACTGGCTCCGGAGCAGCACAGCCGGGCAATCCCTCATGAAGTGTGGGAGGCTGAAGAGCCACGAAAGGACTCGCGGTCTCCAGAATTGCGGGACCCACTGCCGCCCCTGGGACGGCGTCTCCCAGAAAAATTTCCCCGTCCTCTGCCTCTGGAAGGGGAATCTTCCTGCTGTTGAGGAAAAAACTTACGTGATTTGCGGAACCACATCTTCCCTCCTCCTTTAGCCTTGGGATAAGGCCGAAGGGAGTGGAATAACGTGCACCTCGGCAGATAAAGTTTTTCCCTCTTGCTCACAGCGGGTAAGAGTGTCTTTAACCTTAGGTCCAAACAAAGAGGACCCATCAAAGGGAGCGTCGGCGAAGGAAGACTTGAAGGCCTCCGCAAAATGACACAAACGGAGCCAGGCTTGTCTCCGTGAGCCACGCCTGTGTCTGCGCTCTACCGCCACTTCGGCCGCATATGAAATGAGCCTCATGGACGAGTTAGAAATCGAGGTAAGGATAGCCAACTGAGAGCTAACCGACTGGGCTAGCTGCTCAGGTAGGTTACCCGAGAGGAATCTGACAGCTCCTTGACCAGATCCCTCTGTAGCCTGGTAAAATGTGCCAAATAATTCAGGGACCTTAGTGTAAAGGCCGCTGAAGTCAGGGTGTGCTTCCCGTACCGGTCCATGCTCCTAGACTCCTTATTAGGAGGATGGACGGACGTTGAAGCCTCTGCCACGTCCTGTTGTGTAGCAGATGCCACCACCATGGCATCTACAGCCACGCCTTTAGTCAGGAACTCCTTCTCGGGTGGGGCAGACAAAAATTTGTTAGGACGAGAAGGCACTGGTTCCACGGTATCTGGATGTTCCCACGCCCTCCGACAAACCAAATCCAGGAGCTCGTCAAGGCGGAGACACCCAGGAGGCGGAGGGCTGAGCCCCAAAGGCCTTGAGAAGCACTGACTCATCAGCAGAGGGGGGTTTGGATATCCAGCCGCCTCGTTGTTTGAGGATCTCTAAAATGTCTGCAAATGAGACATCATCCGAGGCCGACTTTGGGGACCCCACTGCATCATCAAGATCAGTGTCCGATGTAAGAGACTCGGGGAGTCCACGTGCTTCCTCTTGCACGATCTCTTCCTTGGGGCTCCTCTGAAGACAACTCCGAAGAACCCTCAGGAGGAGGGAACCCCAGTGGGGGTAACCTCAGGCCCGGGGCTCCGCTGCCTAAGGACAGGGGAACTGCCAAAGACCCAGTCTCCACGCCCAGGGAAGGTGCCGGTAAAGCCGGAGAGATGGCCGAAGAAGACTTGGACAAGGCACTCCTCATAGCTCTGAAAGCCGGACCCCCAGAATCCTGGGAGTGTCCGGTCCCCGGAGCCATGATAGCAGACGGAAGTCCCGCAGCCGAAGCACCGAGAGGGAGGCTCGGAACCGACAGCATAGGTCCCGAAACGTCACCCCCGGGTCCAGCCGAAGAAGTCCGTGTGCCAAACTCGGACCCGAAGGCCGGGGTTGGAGTAAGGGTCGGAGCCTAAGACCTCCACCGGCTCCAACAGCACCTGCTCCGACGGAGCCAAAGCGGTCGGAGGAGGAATGGCAATGACATGGGCATGGGCTGTCGGCTCCGAAGCCAACTGGGTCGGAGCCGAAACAAATTTTTGAAAGACTGGGGACTGGAACAGTCTTTGGAGCACCCTATGTCCGAATCTGACATCCTCGATGACCTAGAGGATACTGAACGGGTTCGAGATGGCCTCTCCAACGGCCCCAAGGGGCTAGGGGACCGGCTCCGAGGCGACTCGATGACTATCGGCGCCGAAGGAATACCCAAACTAGTTTCCATCGGTGCCGAGGAGGACTTAGGCGCCGAGGAGGAAGTGTCTGAGCGGACAACCTTCATCGGCTCCGAGACCAGTGGAGCCGACGAAGGTGACCCGCCTCTCGATGCCCCAGCCATCAGCTCCGAAGCCAGAGGAGTCGAGACTGGTGGCATCGAGGCAGACCATTCCGCCCTCGGCTCCGAAGTCCTTGGAGCCGAAGGAGAAGCCTGCCTATGTCTTTTGGCGGTCGGATCCGACGGACTGGTCGGAGCCAACGCCCTTTTCTTTTTAGCAGGAGAAGGAGAGGATGCTAAAGCTTCTTCAAAAGAGGGTTTTATAAGGCCTTTTAATATAAGCTTATTTTTCCTCTCTTGGAGGACCCTCGAGGAAAAAGCGTGACACACGCTGCAGGACTCCTGCAAATGTTTGGCGCCCAAACAATATACACACAGAGAGTGGTCATCTGTGATAGACATCTTAAAGTTACATTTAGTGCACTTCTTGAAGCCCGAAGGCCTAGGTGCTTGAGACATTATAAGCAAAAAATAAGTACTTTCTCACAGACAAACTTATTTTAAGTCAAGATTAACTTGCCGTTCACAACAAAACCAAATTGAACAACAGTCAACAACCGTATAAGGAAACAAAGAATAAATAAACCCTAAGGTTGTTTTAAAAGGGAATTAACCAGTAGGAAGGCCCTATAGACCGAGGGAGCCTGTAACCAGAACAAGTATCAATCACACACAAATTTTCCACAGAAAAATTGTCAAACACACACACAACAGAGTAGCCGTTAAAACAGCTTTTTGTTTAGAAATTAGCAAATTTCTGACAGAAAGTTAGTGAAAAAACCCACTACTTAGCTCAGCCAGCTCGAGACCACGTCTTCGCTAGTTAGCGGCAAACGAGATCTGGGGGACTGGTAGTGGTGCATCCTGGGATATAGTAAGCTCAGCCAATAAGAGACTTCGCTCTTTGGCATAAGCGTGCCGAGTCGGAGCCGAGGGATCGGCTCCGAACCCATCAGTCAGAATGTAGGCGAGATAGGATCACATAACATCAACACTATTTTGGAATATCCATTGTTAATGTTGTTATAATCTATTGCATACTTAGCTGTAGAAGGTGGTTGCTGCATTGATAAGGCCAATTGGCTTGTTTTTGTACTGTAATACACTTGTTCTCATCTTCTTGATACCTTACATGTCTATTTATTTTCCAGTTACACTTGTTAATATTGTGCTTTATCCTCTCTTCTCTAAATATTAATATCTATACCCTTTCCTCTCCACACTGCCCAGCGCTCTGCTATTTCCTGCCAACTGATCCTGGACACTGGTAGAACGACATTCACATATTAAACTGCCATTTGCATCTCTCTCCTTACAGTGCACATTATTAAGTTAAAAAGTAGGTTGTTTCGTTTAACAGCTATTCACTAGTCTGTAGGCACATTGTTAAGCATGGCAGTAAGGAATGACCCCCCCCCCCCCCACCGCTAGCATGTTTTTGCTTAACAAAATATTTCTTTGAGGCTTTACACTTGACACACTGCATAACACAGCCATACCTTACATTTGACTACTTAAATCCATACTCATAGGCATCTTACTGATTGTTTTCTAGCAGCAATTACCTCCTGGCTCAGCTCAACCCACTTCGCTCATACTCACTCTGCTCCTCTACCCTCCCCCCCCACTTTCCCCTGCTTTATACTCTATAAGCCACTCCCCTAACAAAACTTCATCCAACCACATTGGATTGGGATTCTGTTCCAGAGTGTAGGGAGCCTCTGGGTTATGAATCTGTCCCTCCAGCATGTCCTATTTATTTTTCTGTTGAGGTTTAAGTCTCTTGCTCTCGTGGCTCTGATGGATTTGGATTTTCTGAGGTTTTCTGAGGTGGAGCATGTCCATTAATTCCGGATTGGACATGGCCTTGTACGTCAGGCACAGATCACCTCTGAGTAGGCGGTATGTGACTGAATAGAGCTGGAGTTTTTTCAGTTGGGCAGCATATGACATATGTTTAAGACCCTTTATCCTCTTGGTGAGGAACTTTTGGGGTCTTTCCAACTGCTGCAGGTGTCGGGTAAGATACATCCCAAATGGGGCATTGTACTCAATCATTGGCCTGATAAGAGAAGAGTACAGGGGCACAATGACCTCTCTTGATCTAGATGTGAAACCCTTCATGATAAGGTGGGCAATATAGAAGGTCTTCCTAACCACTTTGGCAATGTGAGTGTCAAATGAGAGGTTACTGTCAACCTGGGTCCCTAGGTCCCTGATTACCTCTTCCGTACTTAATGGATTACCACCTATGTGGTAATTTGTGGGTACCTTGTTTTTCCCAAAGGGTATGACTATACATTTTTTGGCGTTCAGCTTAAGGTCATGGCTCTGGCACCAATTATCCGTTTCTATGAGGCCTCTCTGAAGGATGTTTGTGTCCGCTGGAGTATCAATTATGGCGCCCAGTTTGCAGTCATCTGCGAACTTTGTCAGCCACAATCCTCCTATGTTTGCCTGTACCTCGGATAAATAAATGCCGAACAAGAGGGGTCCCAGGATTGAGCCCTGTGGGACACCGCTTGTGACTGGATTAGAGTCGGACATAGCTCCAGCAACTCTGACCCTGTGGGTTCTGTCCTTGAGCCAGTTTGCAACCCATCTTGTGACATATGGGTTTACATTTAAGCTGGTGAGTTTGTCTATGATGCCCGAGTGGGGTATTGTGTCAAAGGCTTTTGCAAGGTCAAGGTAGGCTGTGTGAACTGCCTTACCCTCATCAATGGCCTTATTGACTGCTTCAAAAAAGTCGACCAAGTTCAAAAGGCAGGATCTGCCCTTGACAAAGCCAAATTGGGTAGGATCCAATGTCTGTAGGTCCCCAATGTCTTTGTTTATGAGTTCCATAATGATCCTCTCCATAGCTTTGCAGACCAGGCTCGTCAAGCTTATTGGGCGGTAATTTCCAGGGTCCGTAGAAGCACTGCCTTTGTGAAGTGGGACCACTGTTGCCATACACCACTCTTTGGGTACGTATACTGTAGTAAGGCTAAGATTAAACAGCAGCCTTATGTGTGGGTTTAGTTCCTCTTGGAGTTCATGTAGCACACAGCCCGGGACACCATCCGGTCCCATTGATGTTGTGTTTTTAGCTTTAGAGACGGCGGCTCTCACCTGGGCATCTGAGATGTTAGGGAGGCTACACTCTGTTGGGATAGTTATCTCTCCTTTTGGGGGGGGGGGGAGGAGAACGTTGCACTGAACCTGTCTGCCAGAATGTTGGCAATGTCAGTGGGTTCACTGTATTTTGTGTCATTTTGGATTAACTCTGAGCATATCTGGGAGTTTCCACCCAGGTTTCTAACATAGCTAAAGAAGGCCTTGTGATTGTCTTTTGTGTCTTTTGCGATTCTTCTCTCAAAGTTGGCCTTGGATGATTTTATGAGTGATCGTAGTTTTTTGCTAGTACTGATAAGAGATGCCTTCCCTTTTAGGGATTTTGCTCTGTCATGTAGTAGCTTCCTCCTCCTGTTGTAAAGTTTGTTTATGGCTGGGGTCCACCAGACCGGGCGCCTGCCTTTGGGGGAATGGGTCTTGGTTTTATTTGGGATTGCATGATCCATGCATTCTTGAAGGTGCCTGTAGAAGGCATTTGCAAAGGATTCAGCAGTGTGGGTTGTGGTTTCCACTGGCCCAGGGGCCTTGAAGGATACCACTTCAGTCTTAAGAAGTGTGAAGTTGGCTTTTGAGAAGTTCTTCACTGTGGTCTTTTGTGCAGGGGGTGGGGGCAGGATGTGGATTTCCAGTGAGATTAATTTATGGTCTGATCTTACCAAAGAGGGATATACTTCCGGTGTGGAGCATTTTGTCCCCATGTTTGTGATGATCAGGTCTAGTATATTGTCTCCTCTCGTGGGAATGGTGACTAGTTGTTCCATTGCATTTGAGTTTATGAATTCTAGGAACCTTTGGACTAGGGTGCTGGGGCTTGAGTAATGTTCCCAGTCTATGTTTGGGTAGTTGAAGTCTCCCAATATGATGGCATTTGGAGAGACATTCATACTCTCCAGTGTCTTCAGGAAGGCTGTGCGGGATTCCTGAGTTTGAGAGGGTGGTCTGTAGCATGCTACAAATTGTAAGGCAGTTTTGCCTATGGTTAGTTGCACCTGGATGGTCTCTGATGCTTCATGCGTTGCCACTAACCTGGAGGTGTGGGTATCTTTGATGAATATGGATACTCCCCCTCCTTTTGTGGTTTGGTCCAAGTTTTGGTGCCGGAAAGCATGATATGAGGTAAAACCTGATAGTGCTGGGGTGCTCTCAGGAGCCTTGAACCAGGTTTCAGTCACTGCACAGACATCGATGTTCTCCATACTGAGGAGGGCTTCGAGGACATGCATCTTGAGGTTTAGACGTCTGGCATTGAGCAGCATTACCCTTAGTTTTTTTCCACTTGTGTTTTCTAGGGAGGTAGGTTTGTCATTTGAGCCTTGCCTAAAAAAGGCACTATGGGGGTGGCAAGAGCCTTGGCCAATATCCGGAAGCCCAGGGGAGACAGGTGCAAGCCATCCCTTGTGAAGCAGCGTGGCTTGTCAAGCATGTCATCCCAAGCAGACAGACATTGGATCCCCTTAGAATGACACCAGTAATTAAGCCAATTGTTAAAACTGATCATTTTGTCTTTGTACTGTGGCATCATTCTTGGTAAGGGTAAGATGCTGCTCAGGGTCAGGGTCATACCAGCCTGGGCTACATAATCAGAGAGCTCCTCTATGTCTCTTTTCATGTAGTCCAGGGAGGTACGTCTCAGGTCGTTCACACCGGCATGTACAATGACTGAGTTATATTTGTACTTGCTGTGGAGTGACCTGAGTGCTTGTGTTATGTGGCGGATTCTAGCTCCCGACAGGCAGCTTACTGTGACCTTTTCCTTGTTCAGTCTGGTGAGTGGGACGTCAGTGTGTCTGACTATGGAGTCACCTATTACAAGTGTGTCTGGCATGTTGTTTGGCCTTAAGGGCTGTGACCGTTTAGCACACTGACTTTGTGAACTATGTGTTGCATGTGCTATGTCTTGAGGTGGCGGTTGCTTGGGTGTCTGCTTTGGAGGCCTCTGTTGTTTTGGTAGATTTTTAATCAGCGCCTCTGAGTATGTTTTTGTCTGTTTATGTGTTTGGATTGCAGCTGTAATAGTTCTATGTGAGACTGGGTTTGTGGTGTGCATGGTTACCTTCTCCTCCTGACTGGTCTTGCCAGTACTGAATTGAGAGAGCTCAGCCTCCAGTTTGGCTATATAGTTGCATCTCTCGCATATATTTGTATTTGTTGGGAGGAGGAGAGGGTTGTCTGTGTACATGAGGCAATTGTAACATTGCCTCAAGATTCCCAGATTCACCAGCTGAGGAGAGGATGCCAGCAACTGACCCTTCGACATGCTAGAAATAGTGAAAAAGATTGCTGTGTAATTGAGTCAGAAAGGATCTATAGGGAAATGGGTACTCA
This sequence comes from Protopterus annectens, assembly GCF_019279795.1. NCBI lineage: Eukaryota > Metazoa > Chordata > Ceratodontiformes > Protopteridae > Protopterus > Protopterus annectens. Next base: position 1,666,315,954 of record NC_056741.1, on the reverse strand, counting down.
AGGAAATTTAGGCGAATGAAGTACTTTCTATTGTTTAAGAGTGCTTTACCTGTATAAAAAATGCTTTAGGAGCAAGTGCTGAGCTTTTCAGATAGAGTATAGGCTGTTTAGATTGCAAGTAGAACAGTTCTAAGGGAAAAATTGAAGAGCAGACTTTACGGAGCCAGAAATAGTTTAAACTTGATTAACCGGCGCTGCCCGCTGCTGCTCTATTAGCAACTTCGCTCTAATTCGCGCTAAAGCGCGCAAATACGGGCTTTATAGCAGGGGGTTGAAAAGAGCCAGGAATTGACCCAAAATGGCCAATAAACTACAAGTTGCTGGGCTGGAACCAATCCTCTAGGGAAAAATAGGTTGCTCAGTGCTCACCACTCCCACTGGTGAACAAAGAAGCTTCCTCTTATCAAAATAAGGATATGGATAGCACAGGAACTAAGGCAAAGCCCAGAGATCAGAAAAATCTGAAGACTGGAGTATTCTAGTTCAGAAAAGCGGGAAAACAAGGATTTTTTGTTTTTTTTTCTTTTTTTACAGAGAAAGGAGAAAAAGATACAGTAACAAACAGTAAATGCTATAAAACGGCTAGCGCACTTGAGTGTGTTAGCCTAACAATTAAATTAAACAAAAAATAACTTTTTAAAGTGCTAACAGTATAAATTCAACACAAGTACAATAAAAACAATATGCAGAGCTGTTTTTTTAAGCAAAATGCAGTCGAGATGCAGTAATTTAAGCGAAAGCCAGAAAAAATACTTATAAATCCAGGAAAGTCACTCTTTCACTCTCTGCTGCTTGTAGAACTCTGCAGGACACCACGAGGAGCTGTGCTGAGTCTTTTACAAGTGAAAAAGTGCGTAAAAGCGGGCTTTATAGCAGGGGGTTGAAAAGAGCCAGGAATTGACCCAAAATGGCCAATAAACTACAAGTTGCTGGGCTGGAACCAATCCTCTCGGGACAAATAGGTTGCTCAGTGCTCCCCACTCCCACTGGTGAACAAAGAAGCTTCTCTTATCCAAATAAGGATATGGATAGCACAGGAACTAAGACAAAGCCCAGAGATCAGCAAAATCTGAAGACTGGACTATTCTAGTTCAGAAAAGTGGGAAAACAAGGATATATTTTTTTTTTCTTTTTTTACAGAGAAAGGAGAAAAAGATACAGTAACAAACAGTAAATGCTATAAAACGGCTAGCGCACTTGAGTGTGTTAGCCTAACAATTAAATTAAACAAAAAATAACTTTTTAAAGTGCTAACAGTATAAATTCAACACAAGTACAGTAAAAACAATATGCAGAGCTGTTTTTTAAGCGAAATGCAGTCGAGATGCAGTAATTTAAGCGAAAGCCAGAAAAAATACTTATAAATCCAGGAAAGTCATTCTTTCACTCTCTGCTGCTTGTAGAACTCTGCAGGACACCACTAGGAGCTGTGCTGAGTGTTTTAAAAGTGAAAAAGCACGCAAAAATGGGCTTTACAGCAGGGGGTTGAAAAGAACCAGGAATTGACCCAAAATGGCCAATAAACTACAAGTTGCTGGGCTGGAACCAATCCTCTAGGGGCAAATAGGTTGCTCAGTGCTCCCCACTCCCACTGGTGAACAAAGAAGCTTCCTCTTATCCGAATAAGGATATGGACAGCACAGGAACTAAGACAAAGCCCAGAGATCAGCAAAATCTGAAGACTGGACTATTCTAGTTCAGAAAAGTGGGAAAACATCAATATCTGCCATTAAAACCAATATTAGCTAACACCACACCCTACTAAAGCCTAAATAAAATTAAAAAAACCTCAAACAACTACTTCACTTACTTCATTAATTAACATGTTCCACATAAATATTTCTATATAATTAATAGTACTGACAATCCTTATATTCCTTGCCCACATTACTTCATATCATAACAATCTACCTGACACACTACCTCATCATGCCACCTCTGCCACTCACATCATTACCTCCACACCTCTCACCCTCTCCATTATCCCATCTGTCCTACACACACAAACATCTAACCTTATACCCTCAAACCTGTTTCATCCTCCCACCATAACAATAAACTATCAACAAAATATAGTACACAACTAACCTCATAAGAACCAAAGCGGACATTGCACCCAGACTCTCTCTCTAGGGAAAACATACATCCTAATCCCAGACTATCTGATAACAATATCCACCTGACTAACCATAATCCATCACACGACATATTCCAACTTCCTAGATAAGCTAATGACCTGCTCATACTAAATATGAATATTAGAAGCATTAGCAAAAAAGTCCATGATCTTCATACTAATCTTTCTCTATACTTACCAGACTTAGTATTATTAAATGAAACTTGGGATAAACCTGACATTTCCAACAATGAAATTCTACCACCAGGCTATAATATCTTACGTATGCGGTTACTTGTGTACTATCATATTTTGTTGATACAACAAGTACAAATATAACTCTGTCATTGTCCATGATGGTGTGAATGACCTGAGATGTACCTCCCTGGACTACATGAAAAAAGACATGGAGAAGCTGTCCGATCTTGCAGCCCAGACAGGTATGACCCTAGCCCTGAGTACCATCCTGCCATCACCCAGAATGATACCGCAGTACAAGGACAGAATGATTGACTTCAACAATTGGCTAAGCTTCTGGTGCCATTCTAAGGGGATCCAGTATCTGTCTGCCTGGGATGACATGATCGAAAAACCATGATGATTTGCCAGAGATGGCCTGCACCTGTTGCCCTTGGGATTCCGGCTAAGGCTCTTGCCACCTCTATAGTGCCTTTTTTAGGCAAGGTTCAAATGACAAATTCACCAGCTTAACAGGTACAAGCAAGCAAAATCTGAGGGTAATGCCACTTAATGCTAGAAGTCTAAACCTCAAAATGCACTGACTCGCGGCACCCCTTAAAATGGAGAACATCGACATCTGTGCACCTGGTACAAGGCTCCAGAGAGCACCCCTGCATTACCAGGCTATAATTCATATCACACCTTTCAGCCACCTAACCTGGACTGAAACATTAAAGGCGGAGGTGTGTCCATATTCATTAAGGACATCCACACCTCCAGGCTAGTTGCACAGCATAATGCATCCGAGATTATCCAAGTGTAACTAACTCTGGGAAAGACCACAATCCAAATTGTAGCTTGATACAGATTCCCCCACCATGCCCCAGGATTCCCACTCCTCATTTCTTGATACACTGGAAAATATTAGGATACAACCTAACACACTAATAATGGGCGATTTCAACTACCCCACCACTGGGAAAACTACTCATGTACCAACACTTGTGCTTAACACTTTCTGAAATTCATAAATTCCAACGCCTTGGATCAACTTATCCACACCCCCACCAGGGGCAGCAATATCCTAGACGTGGTCATTACCAACATGGGCAACCGGTGTTCCACACCAGAGGTCAATTCCTCGGTGAGATCTGACCACAAGCTAATCACCCTAAACATCAACATCCCACCCCCAACCCCCATTAGGGAAACCACTGTAAAAAATTTCTCCAAAGCCAACTTCAAGCTTCTTAAGACAGAAGTGGCAAACGTCATGACACCCATGCTGACAGACAATAGAGGTACGACTGCTGAATCCTATACAAATGCACTTTATAAGCACTTACATGAGTGCATGGATCATGCAAACAGAACCAAGATGCTATCCTCCACAAAAAAGAAGCCAATCTGGTGGTCCCCTGCCATAAACAAACTCTACAACAGAAGAAAGAAACTGTTGCAAAAAAGAGTAAAATCCTATGATTGGAGGAACTCCGTGGTCAGCCTCAGTAAGAAGCTGAGATCCCTCATAAAATCCTCCAAAGCTAGTTATGAAAAAAAAATCGCCACTGATTCTAAAGACAGCCACAAAGCATTCTATAGCTATGTCAAGAATCTCAATGGCAACACTTAGATCTGCTCTGAGTTACAGGGCAATGGCACTAAATATACAGAACCAACTGATATTGCCAACATCCTCGCAGATAGGTTCAGTGCTAACTTTACCCTCTATCACCCCTAATGGGCCCATCTCTATACCGGAATAAAGCAAAGTACCTGTAATCATGGCTGCACAGGTAAAAAACACACTCTCCAAAGCCAAGAATACAGCATCCATGGGACCTGGCAACATCCCAGGCTGTGTTTTACATGAAGTGCAGAACAAACTGGCACTCCACCTAAGTACCATGTTCAATCATAGCCTCACCTCGGGCTTTGTGCCCACTGAATGGCGCACAGCAATGGTTATCCCACTCCACAAAGGGGGAGCCACCACAGACCCCGGGAATTACTGCCCCATTAGCCTGACGAACCTGGTCTGCAAGGCTATGGAGCGTATCATCATGGAACTTATAAACAATGATATTGATAATCTCCAAAATCTGGACCCTACCCAGCTCGGGTTTGTAAAAGGCAGATCATGTCTCCTAAACCTGATAGACTTCTTTGAAGAGGTCACCAAAGCCGTAGATGAGGGTAAGGTGGTTCACACAGCCTACCTAGATCTCGCCAAGGCTTTCACCACCATCCCCCACTCTGGAATTATAGACAAACTCACTAAACTAGGTATAAATCCCTATGTCACAAGATGGGTTGCCAACTGGCTCACTGACAGAACCCACACTGTGAAAGTAGCAGACTCTAAATCCAACTTCAGACCAGTGACAAGTGGAGTACCACAGGGTTCAGTCCTGGGTCCTCTCCTGTTTGGTATCTACTTCTCTAAAGTACAAGCTAACACAGAAGGTCTTTGGCTAACAAAGTTCACAGATGACTGCAAACTAGGAGCCATAATCAAAACTCCTAACGATGTGGACATCCTACAAAAGGGCCTCACCGAGACAAATGCCTGGTGTCAAAGCCATGGCCTCAAGCTCAGTGCCAAAAAGTGCACTGTCATCCCTTTTGGTAAAAACTCTGTACCCATGAACTACCACATAGGCTGTAGTCTACACCAAAAGTGTGATAAGAGACCTTGGGACACAGGTGGACAGTAGTCTCTCCTTTGATAATCACATCACCATAGTAGTCAGGAAATCCTTCTTTATGGCACATATCATCTCAAAAGGTTTCTCATCCAGGACAAAAGAGGTCATTGTTCCCCTCTACTCATCACTCATTAGACCCATTATAGAGTACAATGTCCCTTTTGGTATGTACCTCACAAGACATCTACAACAACTGGAAAGGCCGCAGAAATACCTCACAAAGAGGATTACCAGCCTCAAACAGATGCCCTACACAGACCATCTCAAAAAACTCCAGCTTTACTCTGTCGCATATCGCCTACTCAGAGGCGATCTCTGCCTAACATACAAAGCTATGTCAAACCCAAAGCTGTTGGACATGTTCCACTTAGAAATCCCAATGCCTCTGAGCTACATGCTCTAGGGACCTAAACCTTGTCACCACAATAAACAGAACATGCTGGAGGGATAAATTCCTGTCCCAGAGACTTCCCATACTCTGGAGCAAACTACCTATCTATATCAAAAAAAGCTCCTCATTAGCACTCTTCAAGAAACATCTTGATGACTGGATGGAAGATAGGAAATTTACCCTGGGGATCACTTCTGTGGCTCTGCTTGACAGGGGCACAGGAAAATAATTTTTTTGGGTGGCGAAAGCCAGGGTACCATTTGGCTAGGCTTATATAGGCCCTAGGGCCAATAGCCTAGTGCCTACCTATGAACACATGAACGTAAAGATCGTGCAACTAAAAAAGGAGGTGGAGTAGCTTTACTATTTAAAAATCAGCTAAGTGTAGAAAACGTAGATATATTAACACCTATCTTAGGCAATGCAGAAATTATAATTGCAAAATTAAAAATTAACCCCAGAAAAAGGGTCAATATAACTGGTTGCTATATACCACTTGTCAACAATTTACCCACCCTGGAGACCTTACTTGACTGGGCCTCTAAGTTCCTCTAACATGAAACCATCATCTTAGGGGACTTCAACATTGACTGGTCAACCTGTAAATTGAGTTCTCCCATCAACTTCAGCAACCTCCATGGATTCTCTGAACTCATCTAGTCCCCTACTAGAATTGACAAATCCGCCAAGAAATAGTCAATACTTGACTTGATTCTGACAACAGACCAAATCTTATCTGTCAACCAGCATGCCACTCTGACAGCCTGAGTGACAACTTACCTACATTTGTAATAAGATATCACTCATATCAGGAAAAGCCCACCAATTAGCAGATAAGAAACAAGAAAAACTTAAATCCACCTAGCTTTATTAATGCACTAAAAGGATGTAACTGGACTCCTCTTAAAAACCTCAACCTTGAGAAAGCTGTTCAGTACTTCAGCTCTTCTTTCTTAGATATCTTAAACTTCCACGCTGCTCCCAGAACTATCAGAGTCAAATCCAACTATGCACCCTGGATGAGTTAAGAAACTAGATCTCTCCCTGTTGAAATCCAGAGATAAAGCTTGGGCCCACTGGCACAAAACTGGATGCCATACAGTCATATCTTGAACTTTGTAACAAATCAAAGAAACGTATCAAAATAGACAAAAGTAGCTAGTACTACAATATACAAGCTAAATATCAAAATGACCCCAACAAATTCGACAGCCATTAAGATTCTCCTTCCTGAAAAATCAGGTACTCCCCCTTCCAACTGTAACTGATACTGCAACTCAGTGCTGCCACCTATTTCAACAAATTCTTCACTGAATCCATTCTTGCACTAGCAAATACTCAAAGCCATCCATCCTCCAGCCAACCACCCAACTGCCATACTAAAAACAATGGCTTTACCTTCCATCCTGTCTCTACTGATGCAATGAGGATACCGCTGATAAACTCCCATCTGAATTTTTGAAAATAGCTGCTGATGCAATTTCATACCCAGTATCCATTCTTATCAATTGTTCTATATCTGAAAATCTTGTCCCTGAGATATGGAAAATTTCTTAACATTATTCCACTGCACAAAGGGGGTAACCCAAAAGAGGTAACCATTTATTGGCCTACAGCAATACTCTCACCTCTGTCCAAAATACTGGAGAGGTGTATACACTCACGAATCATGGATTACCTCAACAACCACAACCTTCTCACAAATTCACAAATACTCAACATGGCTTCAGGCCTTATCACAGCACCACAACAGCCTTTATGTCATTCATTCATATGGCAAACAACCATAGAAATAATAGTAACTATGTGCCTGCTATATTTCTTGACCTCTTCCAAGGCATTTGACATAATTAACCACAACAAACTCATTAAATCCCTCTGAGAACTGAATCTTAGCAAACCCTCCATTACCTGGTTTCAAAGTTATTTAACAGGTAGGCAGCAAGCAGTTCAGTGGAGGCAAGAACTCATTCTATTACCAGTCACACTGAGTGTTCCCCAAGGCTCCATCCTTGGTCCTTTACTTTTCTCTTTATTCACTAACAACCTCCATTCTTCTCTACACATCTCAGTTATCTAATATGCTGCTGACTCAACACTTATCTGTTCTCCCTCCTTCCCTCCAAGAACTGCAACTACAAACACAGGCCTCTTTCCTTTCTGTAGAAGGATGGCTTACCAACTCTCAACTAATACTAAACCCCAATAAAACCAAACTTCTCATATTCCAGCCTGCTAATCATTCCACTCCCATATCCACATTTACTATCATTTCTAACAGTAAAACAACTATCTCTCTTGCCACTCACACTAAATTTCTAGCAGTTGAGATAGACTTCAACATGAAGTTTGACTCTCACATTTCATTCACTATAAAGAAAGTAATTAAAAAAATGGAGGGACTATATAGAAATAAACAATTCCTTACAAACAGCAACAGGGCTAAAATATCACAAACACATCTTATCTCCACACTTCTATATGCCTCCCCTATCCTCACCTTGTTTGTGTTTGTGTCTTTCGGCTTTTAGGAGTCGCCACAGCGGAACTCCGGTCCGCTAATGATTGGCAGTAGATTTTTACATGCTGGCTTGCTGGGCCTAACACACAACCTTCAACGAAGGAATGTCCATTCACGTATGTCATCACACAAAAGACGCTCTAACTGAGAATTGAACGGGCAACGTCTAACTGCGAGGCGACAACGCTACCGCAGCACCCTTTGAAAATCAGATATAGTTAAACTTGATGCCTGCAATAACAAAATTGCAAAGTTCACCACCAATAGCCGACATCAAACACACCACTGCTTAGCCCTTAAACAACTCAACTGGCTTGAACTTACCCATCCACTAGTTTACAACCAGCTTATACTAAGCCGTATGATTCTCTACTACCCTGATAAAGCCCCGCATTACAAAACCTAATACATTCTTGTGCTAGTACAAGGGTCCTACATTCCGATAATAAACCTCTCCTTCAAGTCACTAAAACCAATAACTCTACAGGAGCCTCTCACTATTCAAATCTTATAGCTACGAAATGGAACACTCTGTCTACTAATGTATCAGCCATAACGTCCTAGCTCAGTTTAAGAAATCTCTAAAAATACAGCTACACGTTAAGTGTGTATGTACCTGTGAGTCTCCTGGCTAGTCTAATTCCATCACCTTCTTGCTCACCCAGGGTAATCACTCCTCTCTTGTTCTCAGGCAGCAGACTTCTCTTTATCTTGCAAGTCTCATTCTTCTCTCTTCCTCTCAACAGTTACCGTTTCTTCTACGTACAGGCACGCGGTGCATACTTTATATTATTATAATATCATCATACTGAATGCTATTTTGATTGCACTGTTTAAGGTGTTTCTTCTCTCTACCTGTATATTGTACCATTTTTATCCTAGTTTTAGTTTTGTACAACTTATAGTGTTATTATCCTAGATTTATTGATGTAAAATGTATAGTGTTATTCTTCTGTACCTGTAAAATTGCACATTATTATCTGTTTTTCATGTGCAGCTTTTCTCCCCGGACCTCAGCTGGAAAAGGACGTGTGTCCAGTCAGCCTTTCCCGGTAAACAAATACAAAATAAAATAAATAATAAATAAATAAATATAGATTAGAAAAGATGAAGGGTGGGAGTAGGAGTCTTGGGGAGATAAAATCATGTGGGTGAAAGAAATGAAGCAGAAGCACTAGGGGTGAAAAAGTATGCAGGAATGACAGCAGGAAACCTGAGGGCGACAGCTGAATATATACAAGACTGAATGAGGGGGATGGGAGAAGGAGTAGGTAGGTACACGTGAAATGGTGTGAAGGAAATGGAGAAGGGGTACTGAGGGTGACTGGTGAGTACATGTGATATTTGTAGAAGTACGGTGACAGTTACAGATGGGTAAATTGGGAAGACGGGATCAGACTAGGAGTCCTGAGAGCGACAGCTGAGTAGAAGTAAACTGGTATGAAGGGATGGGAGAAAGTGAGTATATGTGAAATGGGATGTATTGACATATGTAGGAGTCTTGAGGGTAACAGATAAGAATGCGTGAAATGGGATGAAAAAATCAGATTAGGAACAGTGAGTGTGACAGGGAGGTGAAAAAGAATGAAGGTAAGCTAAGAGTACTGAGATTGACAGGTAAGTACATGTGAAACTAGATGAAAGGGTGACAGGTGCAGTACAGAGTCAAAACAGGAAAATTAAATGGAAATAGGAATCTTGAGGATGGCATGTGAGTAAAGGGAAATGGGGTGAATTCTGGGGCATCCTGAGGCAATGCAATACATGAACGAGACAAACTAGTGATACTAAGAGTCCTGAAGGTGAAATGTAGTTACAGGTGAAATGAGGCAGACAAATGGGAGTTATAATACTGAGGACAACAGCTGAGTATATTAGAAATTTGATGAATGGGTGAAACAGGATCAAGAAATGAGTTGATGTGATTTCATGTTCGAGATTAGGAGTAATGCTGCAGGTATGATGCTATTGGGTCATGTAGTGTGTTTTGATTTACAGAAAGAAAACTATCTGACTTGTGCTGTCAGATTTAGGATATGGAGTCAGGCTCATGACATTCGTACTAACCCATCTGTGGCTAGATGAGGGAGGCATCTGACAAATGGCCTTACCTCTAACCAAGTTCTCTCCTCTAAAAACATGTCTAAACCCAAATTCACAAAGGTTTAGCCCAAGGCTATCCTACAGAATCACTCAGATCTTTAATGAAAAAGCTCAGCAAGTCAAAGCCATTAATGTTCTTCTTCCAAGGTTTGAATATGGTCTGCCCGTTATTAGCCAAAGATCTTCACAAAATGGCACTCAGGATCAAAAAGTTGAAAATCAGATTCTCTGTTTCATTCATTTGCCCAATAAAACTGAACTCCATTGCCATAGTCTTAGTAAAGTAAAATGGCTAACAGTAACTGACAGGGCCTAACTTCTAAATACTCTCATGTATAAACTTCTTGATCTACGATATTGTCTTCCTCTGTTCAATAAATTATGAGTACATATCAAAAACTCCAACTATTCCCTTTGGAATTCTATGTCTGGTTCACACTTGCTAATAACATTTCTCCCTGTTGATGATATTAAAATGCCTAGTCTCCATGGAACTGGATACTACTTTTTCCCTACTTATTGCAGTATAATGGTTGTAGCTTTGTCTCTCCATTCTACTCTCGTTAATATTACTGCATTTTCTGTTTTACTCAGTTCTAACTTAAGACTAAAGGCCTACAGCTTATCGTGATAGTTTAATGAAATGGGATGGCATTTTTCTAGAGCAGTCTTTGACTTTGCATCCTTCAATGTTCCCATTGTTTTGGTGAAATTTGTTCTGTATCTGCCAATAGACACAACACAATTTTTACATGTAGAATTAATTGTTCATGCCATTTGGTGATAACTAATATATACAATTTGGATGGAATAATGCTTTTAGTTAAGTTTTCCATATCCGTATCCTATTAAACAATTTTGGTCTTCTATTGTTTAGTACATACAAATCAAACACCAGCACTTTAGTGTTGCAGGACACAGAAACGATGATTTTATTTTTAGGGACTAGCTGAGCTCTAAAATCACTACATTTAATATAAATAGTATGCTTATGTGTATACAGTGATTAACTACCTGTTTTTGTAAGTTTGCTACAGTTAATATTGATTTTATGCCTTGCTTAGTACTCTTTCTATCATAACACAAACCAACCAAGCTAAGGCTGTTCACAACTTTTAATACAGACAATCTAAATATACTACATATAAAGGTACTAGGACATTATTTGCCACCACTGATGACCCATGTCATGGCTAAAAAGGTCATTTGAGCAGTGAACCTACCTAGTTTATGCATTTAATACAAATAAATACACATATTTAAATATGTGGTATTTCTTATAATAGTACATTTAGAAGCATTTTCTTATAACTAGTAATGGAAATTCTGTACAATATCACCTTTGCAGCTAGCTGCATTTTTAGCTCATTCGCTTCTGTCTCTGAGGTGATCCATATCATGTTCTGATTCTCTTCAATCACCCTGTATAACACTAGATGTAGGTTCTTTAAGCAGCACCCTGATTACACTCCTGTGTCCCTAAATCTGTGTCACTGTCTATCATTCATACCATTCACAGGTGCGGCTTGCTGCTTGGGCCCATGTAATCACCATTAAACACTACCAGCTTCCTAGCTGAACATACACATGTGGTAACATTTTTTACAATCTTTTGTTTAAGTCAACAATTACTGTATTTGTGTGATGCCTTTCCACAATGAAAGCATGCTTGTTTTTAGTACAGCTGCCATAAACTGTCCCCACTTGCTTTCTCTGTGTTCCCTTGAGTCACCCAAAAATTAATTTTGCTTCATCAAATTTTCCAAATCAAGAAGTGTAATTCAAAAATGTTTAAAGATACTTTTTTTTTTTGCATGGGTATGCCCTCATACACACACATGTGAGTCTACACACTCCACACCCCCCACAGTTTTTATATATATATATATATATATATATATATATATATATATATATATATATATGGGTCTACTTCTCTTGAATGAAAACTCACTTCTTTGAATAAGAGGAACCCGAGACCCACTTTAGGAAAAGTGCACTTAACCGAAAGTGCACTTTCGGAAAAATCAGTTTACTGAAGCACAGCACAGTGGGGATAAGGAAATACACCTTTTCCCCACTGTAGTGAGCTTTTAGAGTTAGTATATATAAGTAGCAGGGGTGTAAGAGGCCCTGCAAAAATGTGTTTCACTTTGCTGGACCAGAACTCTGCTATACATATATATATATATATATATATATATATATATATATATATATATATATATATATAAACCACAAGATCGCACTACAGTGGGGAGTGTCACCTCAGTAATGTAGCTAGGATGGAGTGAGAGGGGAGTCTGTCCCAGAGGCAAAGTATCTGGGGGGAACACTATCAGCCAATCTCTCCTTAACGCAATACTGGCTTTTAAAAGCTAGTACGGCAGTTGCAGTCAACCCTGAGCACTGTAGTACTCTCTGTACTCTCTGTATGGTATAAACTGGACAAACTGCTTGCTACAGTTTAGAAGATGATTTTTTTTAAACAAAAACATGAGCTCTATAGCACTTTGTGCAGGAAGGCTATAAACTGTAGCAAGCAGTTTGCTACAGTTTGAAAAAATTATTATTTTTTTTTTTTTAGTAAAATGTATGGGTACAGAAACAGGACCTGAAATGCTGGGGCGGATCTTGCATCTGGAAACCTGGTTGTTGTGCCAGTAGAAGGAACATCTGGCTCTTCAATAGTAGAGTGGGAGGTGGTATGGATGTACCTGTAATTAGCAGCTTAACACAGGTAAGTGTCTCTTTCTTTTTTTTGCGTTTCACTTGAAGAGCTTTGGGGTGGTACGCTGGTTCATGGTACTGACACAGGGCACTAGATGAGGCAGCTATGCTTCTATGTTTCTTTCTCACAGCTGCTAGTCTCCTCTTCTATTTCCTCAGTAGGTACATGCATTATGGGAGAACCAGCACAGTTTGTGCCTCCAAACCATATGCTGGTTTGGATTTATGTGTCACGGGCACATGATGTGGATATTGACATAGTGCTGACTTCAGACTCCATGCTGGTTTGGATTTATGTGTCATGGGCACATGATGGGGATATCGACATAGTGCTGACTTCAGACTCCATGCTGGTTTGGATTTATGTGTCATGGGCACATGATAGGGATACCGACATAGTGCTGACTTCAGGCCAGATGCTGGTTTGGATTTATGCATCATGGGCACATGATGGGGATATCGACATAGTGCTAACTTCAGACTCCATGCTGGTTTGGATTTATGCGTCATGGGCACATGATAGGGATACCGACATAGTGCTGACTTCAGGCCAGATGCTGGTTTGGATTTATGCATCATGGGCACATGATGGGGATATCGACATAGTGCTGACTTCAGACTCCATGCTGGTTTGGATTTATGCGTCATGGGCACATGATGGGGATATCGACATAGTGCTGACTTCAGACTCCATGCTGGTTTGGATTTATGCGTCATGGGCACATGATGGGGATACCGACAGAGTGCTGACTTCAGACCACATCCTGGTTTGGATTTGTGTGTCACGGGCACATGATGGGGATATCGACATAGTGCTGACTTCAGACTCCATGCGGTTGGATTTATGCGTCATGGGCACATGATAGGGATACCGACATAGTGCTGACTTTAGACTCCATGCTGGTTTGTATATATGTGTCACATGCTGGTTTGGATCTGTGCATCATGGGTGCACAATGAGGATGCCAACACAGTCTCAGAGACAGACCACATGCCAGATTGGATCTGTGTGTCATGGGCATATGATGGGGATATTGACATAGTGCTGACTTCAGGCCAGATGCTGGTTTGGATTTATGCATCACGGGCAAATGATGGGGATATCGATATAGTGCTGACTTCAGACTCCATGCTGGTTTGGATTTATGTGTCATGGGCACATGATGGGAATACCGACATAGTAATGACTTCAGACCACATGCTGGTTTGGATCTGTGCATCATGGGTGCATAATGAGGATGCCAACACAGTCTCAGAGACAGACAACATGCCACATTGGATCTGTGTGTCATGGGCACATGATGGGGATATTGACATAGTGTTGACTTCAGACCACATGCTGGTTTGGATTTGTCATGCATGCATGATGGGGACACCAACACAGTGTCAGGTCAGGACACATTGGTTTGGATTTATGTGTCATGGCTCCTTAAACAGTAGCAGCATCCCTGACAACAATCACAAATAAATGATATTGGCAGAGTGCATACCTGTCTCCTGGGAAACCATAAATAGTGTTTCTGATTGGCAGCAAAGCTGTTGCCTTTTTTATTCTCTCTCTCTCTCTCTCCCTCTGCCTGTGTCTCTCTCCACAGGTTCTTCTTCATGACCTATGGAAAACTTCCCATGGCTCCTCCTTGGTTGACATGACTCCTTTTTCATACTCATCTACATATGGTTGCAGCTGGAGAAGTACACTCTTGGCCAAATGTGAAATTATTCTAGGGATGCAGTAAGTTTGGTTACTGGATAAAAACCATAAATGAGATCATAACCACACCATCACCTGAATATTAAATGGCATGCAGTCTGTAACTGTCCACCTTAAAATAAAAACTGCCGTTATCTTCAAATTGATCTACCAATAGCTAAATAAATAACGTAACTTCATCTATTCACTGTCAGTAACCCACCTCAAGCCCACAGACTGCAATTCTTTCTGCAGAATTTTACATTTGTTGCACAGTCATACCCTTCAGACAGGAGCTGCATAATTTCAGTTCTGTGTTGTAAAAGGAATAGCTTAACTACAAACATTTTGACATGCCCTATTCTGATGCAACATGCCAGGCTGTACTATGCTTCCAGTGTTCCAGTATACTGTCCCTGTAGTCATTCCACTGGAGTACTGAAGCAGCATTTCAGGGGGTACTTTTCAGTAGGGAAATCCAGCATCAGAAGGACTAACAGTAGAACTTCTACTTCATAGACAGAATAGTACCGATAGTAAGATAATGGCTTCTTTCCCAGAAACACTCAGCCACCCAATGAAAGGGTAACATCTAACATCACTTGCACAGATGCTTCCAGGAAGGCACACACATGTCAGGTTAGACTCCTCATTTCTGTTTGGTGCTGCCAATCATAAAGATTCTTTCTGGTTTTCCAGGTGACAGTTCTACACTCTGCCAATAACATTTGTTTGCGTGTCTTAGCTCATTGTTCTCACTCACACAGTGTATCAGTGCACTGTACTGGCCATGATTAGCTTGGGCACTACCTATGATCAGCAAAGTTGTCAAATTAAAGTCATTCATATCTGAAAACATTCCTAATACTACAATACAAACCTTGTGTGCGGACAGGTTCAGAAACGGGGCTGGGGTCACTCACTCCGTAAGAGTTCATGGCTCGGACAAGGAAAAGATAGACAGTATTGGGGTTTAATCCAGTCACTGTATGCTTCTCCACTTTCACATTGCTTGCCACCGTCTGCCAAGTGCCACCAGCTGATTGGCTAGGAATATAAAATTGGAAAATAAAATAACATTTATTTAATCCTTTATCCTTTATATACAAATATACATCTCTATAAACAGCTGTATATGTCTTTCAAATTTTACTGATAATATTTTTTTCACCTTGCCACTATTAATATGTTTTCGTGGCACACGTCTGTTGACTTTTATTAAAGAAAACACAGCTAACAATGCTTCAAGACCACGACTGGGCTACAGTCCTCTCCATCAGTCTGTATATTATAGTCACATGATGATAATAAAAAAACTGCTCCTCATAGATCACTGACGGTTTTTGGAAAACTATGCAGCTTGGATTGTGACTCAGCAGGCAGTATTAATGCAACAAAGAGATATCAGCCTTGAAATTCGAGAATTAGGAGCAAAGACAGAAATAACAATGGACAAAGGCCCCAAATAAGGCCCATTCCTAAAGCATTGCTCTTATCTGCTTAGATAGCTTATATAACAAGATTTTCATTAGCATGAATTTTGTACCTCTCAACTTTCTTCCTTGACAGTTTTGGACAAAGCCAAAAATAATGGGGGTCCTAAATCAAGAATAATTTTAAATGTTACTCTAGTTTACTTAAATAGAGCAACAGGTTTTGCATCAGCATGCATTCCGAACAATAAATGCGAAACTCTAAAGTCTGGCATTAATTACCAACTGTAATCTAGTATTTACCAAAAATCTAAACTTTTTAGAGGAATATGGCAAATATGAGCCAAAATCTGAAATATTCTGCAAAATCAGGGACAGTTGAAAGGTACAATGCATTTTTGAAAGAACAGCAAGTCTGGAACTTTAATAAATGACATTATTTAGGACTATAATACCGTCCAATTTGCCAGAAATCACTGTCTCTGAGACAGAAAAGAAAAATTGATCTAAAACCAGGGAGTGTTGAGAAATGCATGCTGCAACAAGTTAAGCTAAAAATACTCATCACTATCACTCACTTTTTAAACAGCAAAATCAAATTATTTTACAGCCATAAAATTTTGATCCCCAGCATTGCCTTATAATTAAGATTTCCTTATGACCAACCTTAAAGAATGGTTCTAACCTGCATTAATACAATGTTTGATATTCTATAGTAAAAGATGTATACTTTATTCACATTTTTTTTTGCCCCAAGTCATATGGCTTCCATGATCAAAACAGATCTTTTTAGGACTCCAGGTATCAGTGCTACAGACATAACACTAAGCCTTCCAGTGACCAAAATTTACTTCTGATAGAGCTAAACTGTGCAATGTGGAGGAACTCTTTAGTTTATGATTTTGAATCCTCTGTCTTTTATTAATAATTGACTACATGCAATCTACAGTTTAAAACCAGAAATGTGCAGTTCCTCGTTTCCTGTCATGGTAAAATAATGCGAGTTAGTTCTACATACAAAATCATTTCAACTTCCTTTTACTAATGGTCCATAAGCTGTTAAAATATAAGAATGTATGAATATTTGCCTGTTGCTGCCATACCCGGCATACACCTTGTACAAGTGCATATCATACCTAAATGCTTCAATGATATACAATGACACAGTGTCCCCGCCATTAGGAGTATTCTGCTGCCATATCAGTGTAACGCTATTCTTGGTGACATCAGTAATGAGGGGCTTGGCTGGCGATCCTGGAAGGTAGCTTAGGTCAGATGGCTGAGCAGTCGTCCAAATGATACTCTCTGTAAATGTAAAATCAAAAACTGCACAATTAAGCAATATTCTAATGTCTGGTACTATTCTGTGTTTAGACTTGAGACACAAGAAATGAGGAAAAGTAGAATTATACATTGAACAAATTTACACAATGTGATGAGACATCACCATACATAATGTATTGCAGTTTTACAGATAACAAAGCAGGTTTTATACTTATGTTTGTAGCTTTATAAATACTTCATCATGTTCAAGGTTTCAGGGCTTAATGGAGTAAGTCTATAACAAGCTCACAGGTTACCATGACACATTATGCACTAACCTCACATCTCTCTTCAATACTTACGTACTAACCTCATGCACAATATTTAATTACTACTTACTACCCTCATACTCAGCATTTAATTACTTACTAACCTCAAGCTCAGTATTTAATTACTACTCTAACCTCATGCCCAGTATTTAATTACTACTGACAAACCTCAAGCTCAGTATTTAATTACTACTGACAAACCTCAAGCTCAGTATTTAATTATTTACTTACTAACCTCATGCTCGGTATTTACTTGCTTACTAACCTCATACCCAGCATTTAATTACTACTGACTAACCTCATGCCCAGTATTTAATTACTACTGACAAACCTGAAGCTCAGTATTTAATTACTACTCTAACCTCATGCCCAGTATTTAATTACTACTGACAAACCTCAAGCTCAGTATTTAATTATTACTCTAACCTCATGCCCAGTATTTAATTACTACTGACAAACCTAAAGCTCAGTATTTAATTACTACTGACAAACCTCAAGCTCAGTATTTAATTACTTACTTACTAACTTCATGCTCAGTATTTACTTACTTACTAACCTCATGCCCAGTATTTAATTACTACTGACTAACTTCATGCCCAGTATTTAATTACTACTTACTAACCTCATGCCCAGTATTTAATTACTTACTAACCTCAAGCTCAGTATTCAATTATTTAATTACTAACATCATGCTCAGTATTTACTTACTAACCTCATGCTCAATATTTACTTACTTACTAACCTTATGCGCCCAGTATTTAATTACTACTGACTAACCTCATGCCCAGTATTTAATTACTACTTACTAACTTCATGCCCAGTATTTAATTACCACTTACTAACCTCACGCTCAGTATTCAATTACTTACTAACCTCATGCTCAAGTATTTTACTTACTTACTAACCTCATGCTCAGTATTTAATTACAACTGACTAACCTCATGCTCAGTATTTAATTACTTACTAACCTCATGCCCAGTATTTAATTGCTACTTATTAACCTCAAGCTCAGTATTCAATTACTTACTTACTAACCTCATGCTGAGTATTTACTTACTGACTAACCTCATGCCCAATATTAGTTACTACTTACTAACCTCATGCTCAGTAATTAATTACTTGCTTACTAACCTCATTCCCAGTATTTAATTACTTACTGATTAACCTCATGCCCAATACTTAATTACCTTCCATCACTTTCATGTTAGGACCAGAATAAACAAATCTTCATGGGTTCTGTTCAGGCAGCTTTATTATATACAAACACATTACTATTGTTGACTATAGACTGTAACTTAAGTAACTTATATACAATTAATGACTATGATCATGCATGCTTAATCCCTAGCTGCTCTTTCAAAATGGCACTAAGGTTGTGCACGTGTGCGAGTTATATGCTTCTTAGGGGTACAAGCACACATATTTTATACTCTGATCTACAGCCTCCTTCTTTGAGAAATAGACCATACAATTGTTATGAGACTGTTTGGCATGCAGAAATCACAGACAATCTACAGACATGCATTATATAATGTTAAGTAAGTATATGTTTATAAGTTTATAAGTAAATGCAGTCAAGTCCACACTGCTGTGTACTTCACACTTGGTTTAGACACTCATCCATATCGTGTGACATAAAACTGGGAATTAGATTTAGCAACTGGGACAGTTTCTGCAAAATGTTTGACCTGTGGAATGTTTGAATCACTTTCTGGAACAGAATCAGACTTTTGAGCCCATTCTGGTCTGGTAACAGTGTCCGACTCATCTCTAATTTAGAGTTTGCATCACCGATACAATGTTGTGATTGCAATGATGATGGTGGTTCTGGTACAGGAAGAAGATGTTTGAGATCCCTCCTATACTCCACTCCTTTGGAATTTACCAAGTAAGATCTTGGCTCTGCCCAGATGCACGTAATCTGTCCTACTTGATCAAAACCTTTCATTGCCTGGATTCATACCATCTCTCCTTTCCTCAATGGATGAAGTAATCTGTCTGTCATAACTTGATTTCTAATTATTACACTTTTTAAACAATTGAACTTGATGGTTTTATTGTTCTTGGGTTAGGCTGCAACAAAAAATATATCCAAAGTAAAATAACTGAAAAGAAATAAATGTTGAAAGGACTCCAGTCACAACTAAACAGCTTCAAGAATTTATTACAATATAAAAAGCCAGTAAAATAACATGAGGGCTTTCATCTCACCACGGACACTTCATCAAACAAACAATGCCATCCACATCACTTCCTTAAATACCCTCCTTAATTAACCCCTTGCAGTACATGTCATATAAAACAGCCTTTCACATTATAAATATAGTGTTAATAAAAAACTGTTTACCAAGCTTAAGTGTCATAACCTTTTCCACAAATTTAAAAAGTTAAAATAATATATGAAATTTTCATTTATACATATAGTACCAAGAATTACAGAACCAAAACATATTACTTAAGCCTCCATTCATCCTACAATAGCTGCCCCTTCTCTTAAAATGGGATTAACAGATACATATTCATTCAGACTCAGGGGGAAGGTGGCTTTTAACCTAAGTTGCCATATCAACTCCTTTTTTATTAATGGTAATTTCCAATCATCTCCTCTTGGGTTCTTTTTCACTACATCCAAGATACCAAACTTGAAGCCCCCAAATTTGATGCACTCACATGAGTGTTTATACAAGGCACTAGTTTCTATTCTTGTTCTTATGTTGTAAAGTTGCTCATAAATTCTATTTTTGAGTGCCCTCTCAGGTTTGCCTATGTAAAAACATGGGCAGCCCCCACATTTTGCTAAATATACCAGTTTTGAGGTTGCACAATTACCTTTTTTGAAATAGATTTTACTCTGCAGTCCATTTTCTACGGTTAGATTTTGTGTACCAGTGATGTAGGAACAAAAGTTGCATGCTCCACAAGGTGTTGTCCCCCTTCTCACTTCCCCATTTTTGAGTCGATCACCCTCAAGGAGCTTCTTAACATTCTTATCTATCCTGTAGGTGAACCTCGGCTTGTCGCTCACTATTTCACTTAGATCTTTACTGATTTTAAAAATGCTCCAATTAGCTTGTACTATATCAGTCAAAGGTTTGGTAAAATGGTTAAACTCTGTAATAAATGCTTTATCAAACTCTTTTTCTGAATCCTGATTGTTTTCTGTATCAAGTCCCACCCCCAAAAGTGGGGTGTATTTTGCACCCCGTCCTTTGAGAACGTCCTCCAAAATTTTGGTGACCAGTTCACTAGGATAGCCCGTTAGTGAACATTTCTTTAAGCTTATTTAATTCTGTTCCCAGTTCATTCTGGCCAGATGTTATCCTAGCTATCCCAACAGCCTGACCTTTCACTAGGTTTCTTTTTTGAAATTGGGGGTGACAAGTATCACAGTGCAAATAGCTGTTACACCACTTTTAAAAATTTTTGAAGGTGTTTAGTTGCAACTGGAGTCCTTTCAACATTTATCTGTTTTTAGGCTGCAACAAACTTGAGGAAATAGGTAGTGTAGTTCTAGTTTGCCTGAATAGTAGTCTTTGAGTAGGTGAGCCAAGAATATCATCATGGGTTATGTTTCTGAGATTAAGTAAATTCAAGAATACATTGGTGTTGTCATGCTTTGATCTTTTAACTAATTGCTTTGCACTGTGTACTGCTCGTGCAGCTAGATCACTGGACTGAGGATAATCAGGACTAGTAGTGACATGTACAAAGTCCCATTCTTTTGTAAATTTCTGAAACAATTGGATAGTGAACTGTGTACCATTGTCAGAAAAAAGTGTTTGTGGACTACCATGAACTGAGAAATGACATTTCAGCTTAGTAATAACATTAGTTTAACGTAAGTTTGGTAGAAGATCAATCTCAAACCAATTTGAATAATAGTCTACCAAAACTAAGTAGTGTTGATTGTTCCACTCAAAGATATCAGTTGCTACAGTAGATGAAGGTAGCTCAGGAATTGGATGTAGCTGAAGTGGTTCTCTTTGCAAATGTGGTTTAGTACTACTGCATACTGAACAAGAAGAAGGAACTCTATCAATGTCTTTTGGTAATGAAGTCCAAAATACTAATTCTCTTGCTCTTCTCTTAGTGTATGTGGATCCTGAGTGACCACAATGCATAATCTGCACATATTGTTGTAAGGAAGCAGGAGCAACAACTTTAGGACCTTTGAAAATAATGCCATCTTCCGTCAACAATTCTTCTCTGTAAGGAAAATACACTTGCGCCTCAGGTGAATGCTTTGACAGCCATCCAACATTAATATAATGATTGAGCGTTTGTGAAACTGGATCAGTCTGAGTGTGATCTCTTAACTCATCAAGTCTAGTGGTAGAAAAATTATGTACTGATGTCACATCAAAGTCAAAAGTTTCAGTATTAAGCTGTTCTGTTTTATTTCTAGGAGATCTGGATAAAGTATCAGCCAGATAAAGCAACTTGCCTTTAGAATAGCCCAATTTAAAACTGTACTTTTGTAATTTGAGCAATATTCTTTGTAATCTCACTAGAGCAGAATGCATAGACTTTTGAATAGTAACTAGAGGTTGATGATCAGTTTCAGTCTGAATAGCTTGATCATAAATATAACCATGAAACTTGGACCATGCAAATACTACATCCAAAAGCTCTTTCTCAATTTGAGCATACTGCATCTCAGTTTGGGTAAGTGTTCTAGATGCATAGGCTACTGGTCTGCCCTCTTGAAGTATGACTACACCTAGGCCAAATTTTGAAGCATCACAGGAAAGAATAACTGGTTTGTAGACATCATAGTATCTTGACGTAGGTGGGGTAGTAATTTTCTGCTTAAGGTCTTCAAATGCCTTCTGATGATGTTCTAACCATGACCATGTGACATTTTTGCATGCTAGCTTTCTTAAAGATGCTGCTAACTCACTGAAGTCTGCTATAAATTTGCTGTAATAGTGGACTATGCCCAGAAGATGCTGTAACTTTGTAAATTGTCTACTGCTGACATCTGTAGAATAGCTGCTTGCTTGGTCAGGTCAGGTCTCAAGCCTGTACTTATAATGTCCTATGTACGTAACTTCTGGAAGTCTGAATTTGTACTTCAGAGGATTGAGCTTTAAGTTTACTTCATGTGCTCTATCTAGTACTTACTTGAGGTTTCTGTCATGCTCTGCTTCACCACTGCCTCCAACCAATAGATTGTCTACTATTATGGCACAAGGATAACCTGAAAAAATGTGTTCCATTGTACGCTGAAAAATTCTTGCAGAATTTATTCCAAATGGCATCTTTAGGAATCTATATCTGCCAAATGGAGTACCAAAAGTAGTTAGAAATGAGGATTTGAGATCAAGCATCACTTGCCAAAATGAACTCTGCATCCTAAACAGAAAATACAGTAAAATTCTGTATTAGAACTGCAACTTCTTCAACTGTGCACTTTGGATGATATGGTCTTTTTAATGCTTTGTTCAAATCTCTTGGGTCAATGCATATTCTGATTCCATCTGAACCTTTTTTGTGAGTGGCTACCATGGATGATACCCATTCAGTTGGTTCCTGTGACTGGACAAATCACACCTTGCTGCACCATTTTATCCAACTGAGGTTTTACTTCATCTTGCATTGCTATCGGACCTCTTCTTGCTGGTCTGACTACTGGAGTGATATCTGGGTCTAACTTCATGAAATATACAACTGGAAGTTTGCCCAGTTCATCAATGAAAACATTAGCATACTCTGAGACAATGGCTTTAGAGAAATTGGAACTTGGAACTGCACTCACATGATGAACTTCTTTAGCAAAAGAAAGCAGATTCATTCTTAAAGTACATTTGAGACCCAGTAAAGATTGCACTGGCCATTGGACTACACAGAATATTCCTGGCCAAATAACATGAAAATATCACTGAACCTTTGATTTGCATTTCTTCACCTCCATAAGCAACAAGTCTCTCACTACATGTTACCTTGAGTTGTTCATTAGTTCTTACATTTGCAAATGTGTCCACTGATATAACATTACACTTTGGCCCAGTGTCTACTTTGAGCTCTGTGGATTTTCCATTAATCTGGACTGTACAAAAATGTCACTTCTAGTCAATAAGTTTACTTCATCAATTCTCTCACCAAGCACTGATGCACCATCTACATAGAAAGTTAACTGCTTCAGCTCTACTTGACCAACTTCCTTTTTTGTGTGACCTTTCTTTACAACTGTGTGAGCCTTACTTGATTTACAAAACTTTTGGAAATGGTTCCATTTTTTATACTTATGACATTGCTGACCAAATGCTAAGCACTTTTCTCTTTCAGATTCATGATTCGCACCACAATCACGATGGTTAACAATAAAGCTAGATTTGGGTTTTGCTGATTCACGTCTGTGTTGCACTGAGCTGGTGTTGGAACTTGCACTTTTCCTGGAACTTTTTAGAAAACCTTGTGGCTTCTTTGGAAATCCTGTAGCTGCCACGTGCTTAGGCCTGTTCTTGCTTGTCACATGTTGCATACTGTCTACATATGCTCTGTAGCTAACTGAACCCATTTTTTGTCACTCGCAAGCATATTTGTATGTTTTTCTGTCACCTCATGGATTTGACAAATCTCTATGGCTTTGCTCAACATTAAATCACTGTCACAAAGTAAAATCTTTCTCACAGCAGCACTATTAACACTACATACAAGCCTGTCCTTTATCAGCTCATCTTTTAAATCACCAAACCGACACATGTTAGCTCAGTTTCTTAAGTCAGTTATATAAGCTGCAAATGTTTCCCCTGATTTCTGATCTCTTGTGTAAAACAAATGTCTCTCTAATGTAACATTTGTCTGGGGGATGCACATTTCTCTAAACTTGCTCTTCAAACACTCGGGGTCTTCCCTTGATTCAGCTTGTACAGCAATATGGCAATCTACACCTTCTCCTTCATACACTGCTGGTTTATATACAAATGAATGCTCTCTTTTTATGGCCTCTGACCCTGCTATGTTTAGCAAAATGAATGCCCTGTTGCATGCATCTCTATCTGCATAAGCTGCTTTTATCGAACAAAAACTCCAAACTGTTTTAATAAAGTAAGTGCTTTCGTATAGACCAATGTCGATACTTCTTCAGACTTTACAAATTAGCAAAAACCAGTCAAATACTACATGAAACAGTCACATGATCAATATCAGCTAATTAAAACAAATCAATGAACTTATAAAATATACATAGATAAATCAAATACAACCGCTTTATGGTTGGAACAACAAAAAGAGCTTCTATAGCAGCTCAAACTAGATGCCTTCAGATATACTGGATTGAATGATGTATGCTCTATAGCATGCATCTTGAAGCCAAGAAGTTTAATGAGATAATTTTTTATCATTTTTCTTCTTAGTTTTTTATAATTAGCTCACCTGTAGGATTGGTATTTTGCAACTGTATTTGATTTATCTGTGTAAATTTTATAAGTTTGCTGATTCATTTTAATTAGCTGATATTGATCATGTGACTGTTTCATGTAGTATTTACTGACTGATTTTTACTAATTTGTAAAGCCTGAAAAAGTATCGACATTGGTCTATACGAAAGAGTTTACTTTATTAAAAGAGTTTAGAGTATTTTTCGGTGCCAAGTGTCTTTTACCTTTTCTTTTTGGTAGTTTGTTACATTTTTGTTTTTTATAAGCTGCTTGTAAGAAAATATAGTACTCTTGCTCAAATATTCTCCAGTTCTCTGCAATATTCTCATCAAACACAAGTGGTAGGGGTTTTCAAAATCTGTCTGCCATATTAACACATACCAGCGAAGGGTTATTTTGCAAATAAGCAGGAATATACACACATACACATATATGCAGAAGTTTCTGGCATAAACAGAACTTGTCCAATGCCTTCATGCTCTGAACTTATACTCTCATTGGACTTCTCAAAATTATATGAATGAACGAACTTGTAGTACTTTTGAATAACTGGACTTTGCAAAATAAACTTCTCTGGCTTTTCAATACTTTACTGAACTTTGCAAAATAACTTCTCAGTACTTTACTAAACTTTACAAAATAACTTCTTGGGGTTTTCGAGGCTTTCAGAATGTTACCACTAAAGGCAGAAAAGCTAGTCATTTACCATCACTTGTTATACTTTTGGAATTTTATCGATAAAGGCAGTAATGCTACAGTCATGCACCATCCCTTCTTAAAGTCGTTACTCTAAGAAAAATTTGAGAAATTTACAAAGCGACTGAATAACTCATGAGCATTGTGATACTCCTGTAATATCATCTTTTGCAAGAAAACACCTCTTATCAGTGTAAGAAACATGTCAAGCAACTGCACAATGTGAATAAATCCAACATCTGTTGCCCAAAACTCAATAACTTTCAAAGTAACTGCATACAGCACACTGGAATGTCTTCCAAAATGGTGGTACCTTGCTAGGTAACTCTTCACAGTACAAGAAGCACTCTATAATGGCAGCACTTTGTGAAGAGACACACTCAGCACAAGAACTTTTTTCAGAATAACTATATTTTGATTGGATTACATGAAATAATTGCACTTTGCACACAATGAACTCGTCAAAATACATGCACAGTAATAAGCACACACTGTAAGCCCTTTTACACACACTGAGATATCTCAAATAACTTTACTTACGTTCTTGATACAATGCAAAATCGTAGTTATGCCCAAAGACAGCACTTTGCCCAACACATGCAGTCACCTTGATTTATTTTGTTTAATGTGCCCTTTTATTTTCTTATTGTAATTGTTTTGCTCGTTTAAGCCCTTTTCATGCCCAATGTACTTTTCTTGTGCTCGTTTTACTCTAAGCATGCCCAGCTTTGCCTCAAACACTCTTGTTTTGCTTGTTTTCTGCTTTAAACATGCTCATTTTGCTTTACAGTTAATCGTTTCATCGAACATTTTTATCATAAACATTCTCTTTAGTTAACAAGCTTTTCATACTCTCTGCTTGGCTGATAATAGGGTTTGTGCCCTAGTAATGCCCTTTCATTGTCTTTCACATCGAGTAAATAATTTGTTTTATTTCTCATTACCTTTGATTCTTTCTGGCTATGTTGGTGCTCTTTTCTCTCAGTTTTACCTTCACTGTCATCTTTACATCTCATGGCTCGGAATATTCTTCTCTCTTCAATCCCAGTTCTGACACCATGTCGTTTTTGTGTTAGGACACGAATAAACAAATCTTCATGGGTTCTGTTCAAGCAGCTTTATTATATACAAACATACAAACACATTACTATTGTTGACTATAGACTGTAACTTAAGTAACTTATATACAATTAATGACTATGATCATGCATGCTCACTCCCTAGCTGCTCTTTCAAAATGGCACTAAGGTTGTGCATGTGTTCGAGTTATATACGTGCACGTACAGCCTCGCATGCTTCTTAAAGATACAAGCACATATACTTTATACTCTGATCTACACTTACTGACTAACCTCATGCCCAGTATTTAATTACTTACTTACTAACTGCATGCCCAGTATTTAATTACTTACTAACCTCATGCCCAGTGTTTAATTACTAACCACAGTCCATTAACCTAGTGCACTTCCAAATACCTTCATTACATTCCTACATATTCAACAGGACCACCACATAGTCTTTCTTCCTTTCATTATTTGATTATGTCAGAACATGGATAAATGTGTCACACAATCACAAGTAAACAGACACAATCAGAATAAGTGGGTGATGCCGGTGCTGTTCACTACTTTGCAGAAGTTAGTAGACTGTCATGAAGGCTTACATTAAAATTGCTATAAGCAGTACACTTTTTAATAGGGTTCATTGGTTTCCATGGTATGCCTCAATATTACTGGCAGTCTCAGTAGCGTAACAGGTAGCACACTTGCATGTGGTGGTGGAAAATCACAAAGGTGTGTGGTCTTATTCCCTCAACAGGCAGTTGGATTCATTTTTCCAACACTGACAATGCAGTGCAGCATAAAGCTGGGGAAGGGAGGTGTTCCACACCTGAATGTGCCACCTTTTAGATAAGATATTAAACAGATGCCCCATCTGCCAGTGTTGGTGGTAACGCAGGTGGATTCAAAAGATCCCATGGCACCTATCAAAAAGAGTACGAGAAGTTCATCAGTTTCCTAGCCAAATCTTCCCTGGCCAGTGTGAATACAGCATCAGGTCTCCCCTAAAGAGAGTCTGCTTACATAGTAGAACTAACCCAGACACCAGAGGGTAAGCAAAAAAATAACACACTGTAAATAAATAAAGATGCATGACAGTTGAGAGGTATGTCCTTTCTCTGTCCCGTTTCTGTTTTAAGTACACCTGGAAGACAGGTGAGACAACTAAAACATCTGCCAACCAAAATGTCAGACATCTCAAAAGAAACTGAGAAGAGCTGCTAAAAGACAATATCAGAGACATGTTGTGCTACTTCATGAAGTCATCTGTTTGCCTTTGATAAACAAACTCATATTTCTTTAGTTAAACTGTGTTAATAGAGATAATGCATGAAAGCGATGTTTAGTGACCGACAATAAAAGATATGGAAAGTACTGCAGAAAACATAGGTCTGAAGGCTAAGTTGACTGGTAACATGAACTGAGAACTACAACTCAAGTGAAAAAGCATTGCTAGCAGGGAAATTCCTTTGACAATGCAGTCATACCTCTCAACTGTATCGGATTCCTCTGTGTTTCACGGTTTTGGACTCAAAATAATAGATTACCACGAACTACCGATTGGCCCTTTTAAATTCCGATTTCCCTTTGCTGACTAAGATACTTCAACAATAAATTAAAAAAAAAAACCCACCCTGTGGTGGCAGCGTCTTCTCATTTAAGGAGGACCACACACACACACAAGCGCAGACACACACACACACACACACACACACACTGCAAAGAAATTGTCAGCTGCAATAAAACTGCTATGTTTACAAGGATTCCGGGTATTTGCCTCTTTAACTTGAAAATAGCATATATTTTCAACAGGGGGGATGCCACATCGACTTATTCCATTCATGTCTGTTTCACTAGCGTGGATCATGTTAAGGCTATAAAAGGGTCAGTTCTCATTAAACTCATCAAGGACTGATTCATTTTTTTCCACGGTTCACACAAAGGAGCCAAGGGGCTTCCTTATCTTTAGTAATATCCCTCCCGACTGTACCTGTACCAACTCACATGGCCAGGGTTCCAACTTTCGTATCCCACCCCTTTCTGTGTGCTGTGTTCCTATGCAAATTGCAGGGATTGTGGAAATAAACAAGGTTAGCTTAATTGTCTGCAACTTCTGCAAAGTCTAACAATCCTAGCATTTGCTGCTAGATAGCCTGAGTTCAAGCCAGCTAGACAACTG
The DNA here is from genome assembly GCF_019279795.1 of Protopterus annectens. NCBI lineage: Eukaryota > Metazoa > Chordata > Ceratodontiformes > Protopteridae > Protopterus > Protopterus annectens. The sequence continues at coordinate 1,666,287,172 of NC_056741.1, read as the reverse complement.
CTAAAGTTGGACAGCTTTGAAAATGGGGAAGCTGAGCTGCTTTCTCACTTGGAGTAAAAGAAAAGCAGCAAATAGCCAGCAATTGTTTTCATCAGCCTCAAGTTTACTAGATATTAAAAAGCCCCCAAAGGTGTCATCAAACGGAGCAAATAGTCTCAACAAGTTAAAAGTTTATCATGTACTTTTACATGACAATGGTATGCAGTATATCTAAACATTATACTTTTGCTTTAAAATATTATACGTTGCATGGCTGAATACAAAAAGTCATTGCTTTGAAAAATACTGTAATGATCTCTTGACTATAAATTTCTTTGCATGTTAAATAAAAAAACAAGTGTTTTCTTTGCTATGAAAAAAGTGGTGAGCTTAGCAAATTTCCCTAAAATGTGAAGGGAGAAAGCAAAAAATATTGTATGTGCTCACTGTAATTTGAGTACACAACCAAACTCACCTAACAGACGATGACCTTTAATTTTTGGCAGCTTTGATCTCTAATCACCATCGAGAGCACATTTAAATGATATAACCAGCATAGCCAATGGAATACATAGGCAGGTTTGTCCAGCCTTGTTCAAGATAGTGCAAGGTTGCAAGTCAGATATCATATTTAAAGATCATCCTCGTCCCAAAAATCAGAAAATAAGAGCAACATTTGCAGTGCACATTAAGTGTGGAGAGGTCAGAGATGCAGGCTAGTTTGGGCAGTGGGCACACATATTTTCAAAAAAAAAACTGATAATATTACATGTGTTGCTACAGCAGGATAGGTTAGTAAAATGTGCTACTCAACTAATTAAAATGATACCCTGAACATTCATTATTGGAGAGGCATTCCAAAATTAAGCATTAGAACAAGGGGAATGGTCCCCATGGTGCAGCCAAATCTAATACTGTGTGGTTTTGCAGTTCAACAGTGAAAGCAAACTATGTCATGGCTTTGAAGTAGGGGAAAAACGAATGACCCCCCCCCCCCCCACAAGCATACACTGCAACCCCAGTATTCCCTTACATGGGATGAAACCCCTTACAAAACTCATAATTCTTTCTAGAACTGATGATATGGGGAGAAAAGATTGTGGATTGTTTGCACTTAATAATGAGAAATGTGAGAATTACAACCAGAAAATGCAAGTGAAATGATATTCTGATTACATTTTAAGTTAACAGTACTAATATTTTAAGAAGTGTCTGTGATTGTCCCACATTATTTCTGGACTTGTCTCGGAAAGTAAGATGTTAACAGCTACCCACCCCCTCAAAAAAAAAAATTAAATGTGATGTTGGTGGAGAGAGGTTATGTAGCTACAAGAGCACGCAAATTTTGTCAAAGTGTATGTTTTTACTGTTTACATGGATGGAACATGCTGCAGACAATTAGTACTGAGTGGATGCTGCATGGTATAAATGTAATTTATTTAAGCAGTTTGCTGTATACAAGCACGATTGTGATAAACTGTATTAATGCCAGCCGGTCAGTGTTGTTTCTCATCAGAATTATAAAAAAACAACAATAATAATAATGGGCTATAAGGGTTGATAGGGGTGTTTTGGTGGGTCTTTTTGGAGCACAGAAAGTAGTTGGGTTGGGTGGGCATTCTCCTATGGAATTGTGTGTATTATTGTTTTGGGGAGTGGATATGAGTTACGAAATTACATGTATGGCGATGGATTTTAAATATTGCACCTGTTAACTCAGTTGCTAGAACAATAGGTTTTGCATTATGTATTTTCTGAGGGATATGAAGTCTGACATTCAAATGTCTGCCATTACTTATTACTATTAAGTGACTTAAATCTTCATCCTGGTATCCCAAAATCCCACTGGAGTTGGTGGGGTTACATGATTATGTATGCACGTTTTTAAGTTAATAAGCATCCCAATTTTTGGCCATCATGAGCCTTTGTCCAGATTTTTGCCGTTTCCAGGTTGAGAGGTATGAATGCAGTTAAGTGACAAGGCTGCTATAAGGAATTTGAAATGATTTGCATTACTTAACAGGGTTTTTGGCTAGCTATGTAACATAACTGGGGCTGAAGATGCTGAATTTCTGCAGTACAAATATGTTGCCTTGATGATGATTAAACAGCAGGTTTAAGAGATTTATGACAAGGCAAATTAAATTGCTCAGTAATTGGAATCTGTGGAACAATTAGATGCTGTGGAAGATAAAACTGAAGAAAAACATGAAATTGAATAGGGCACAGAAGATGAGGAAGGTATAGATTCACTGGACTATGTGACAACAAAGACCATACAGAGGACAGGATTTTCAAAGACAACAATATGAGTTGAAAACTAAATATAATTGCCATGGTCTGTAAAAGGTAAGAAATATGAGAAAAGTACAGTTGTGTACACTTACCATAAATGTAGATGTTCGAGTGTATTCACTGTTGCAGTCATCACATTTGGGTTATCTGCTTGCAGCAGCCCTCAGTCAGCCTGATTAACAAAGTCTTGGGTCCTGTGTTGGTTGCTGTCCCTTCTTCCGTTGTCAGGGGTATAAAACATGCAGCCAACGCCATTACATCAGTTTTGCTTGCCCCAGATGTCAGGTGCCCCCCTAATGGGAAGCAATTAAATCTATAAATATACAAGGTTATACCTCCAACAAAAAAGCAAATACACCAAAAAGTTTTTGAGCATAGTAAAGGAGAGTAGAGGTATAGCCAAAAAAAGGTAAAGGGGCTGGAGGGAGGGTAACCAGGAGTGCAACAGTGAATACACTCGAACATCTAAATTTATGGTAAGTGTACACAACTTCACTATGTTCTTAGTGTTTCACTGTTGCAGTCATCACATTTGGGTAGATTCCCAAAGCTAAGGATGTGAGGAGGAATTTAGACAGCATTAGGACCAGCTATAAGGCCCTGCAAGACTGCAGTGGCAAAGCCAGCTCTGGACTTAGAGAAAATTGGCAAATGGTAATACTTGGTGAAAGTATGTACAGAACTCCAGGGAGCAGCTTCTAGGATGTCCCCTGGTAGGGATGCCTCTGAGAAAGGCTGTAGAGGTAGATGCAGTCCTGGTTAAGTGGGGTCTGATCCCCTGTGGGATAGGTTTTCCATGGTGCTTGTAACAGAAATGAATGCAACAGCCTATCCATTTGGAAATGGTTTTCTTTGAAACAGCCTTCCCCTCTGCCCCTGCAGCAAATGCCACCAGCAGTTGTTCCGATTTCCTTTGAGGTTTAGTCCTGTCCAAGTAGAATCTAAGTTGTCTGTGCACATCTAAGGAGTGCAAAATCCGTTCCCCTTTGTTCTGTGGATTAGGAAAGAATGTTGGCAAATGAATGGACAGATTAAGGGCCACGCTGGATACCACCTTGGGCATGAAGGAGGGATTGGTCCTGAGGGACACCCTGTCCGCATTAAAGATGATGAAAGGCACCACTGCCATAAAGGCCTGTAATTCAGATACCCTTCTTCCTGAAGTGATTGCTAAAAGGAAAGCTGTTTTCCAAGAAAGGAATTAGATTCATAGGTTCATAGGTTCATACTAGGCTATCTGCCCTAGGGCATTTATAAGACTAGCCAGAGTGTGTTTGGCTTTCGCCACCCATTTTAAATTAATTTTGCTATGCCCTTTTTCGAGGTTAGTATACTGTGCCTCTGTCTAACAGTGACACAGAAGTGATACCCGGGGTAAACCTACTATCTCCCATCCACTCATCAAGATTCCTCTTGAAGAGAGTCAATGAGGGACTCTGCCTAACCTGGACTGGGATTTTATTCCAGAGTGAAGGGAGCCTCTGGGTTATGAATCTGTCCCTCCAGCATGTCCTATTTATTTCAGTGCTAAGGTTCAAGTCTCTCAAGCGCGTAGCTCAATGGGATTTAGATTTTCTGAGGTGCAGCATGTCCATTAATTCCGGGTTGGACATGGCTTTATACGTCAGGCACAGATCGTCTCTGAGCAGGCGGTATGCCATTGAGTAGAGCTGGAGTTTCTTTAACTGGGCAGCATATGGCATCTGTTTGAGCCCTTTGATCCTCTTGGTGAAATACTTTTGGGGTCTTTCCAGTTGCTGCGGGTGTCTGGTAAGGTACATCCCAAAAGGGGCACTGTACTCAATTATGGGCCTGATGAGGGATGATTAAAGAGGCACGATGACCTCCCCTGATCTAGATATGAATCCCTTCATGATTAGGTGGGCTATATAAAATGTTTTTCTAACCACTTTGGCCACGTGGTTGTCAAATGAGAGATTGCTATCAACTTGGGTCCCCAGGTCCCTAATTACTTCTTCCATACTTAATGGATTACCACCTATGTGGTAATTTGTGGGCACTTTGTTTTTGCCAAAGGGGATGACTATACACTTTTTGGCGTTTAGCTCGAGGCCATGGCTCTGGCACCAGTTGTCTGTTTCTATGAGGCCCTTTTGGAGGATGCTTGTGTCAGCTGGAGAGTCGATTATGGCACCCAGTTTGCAGTCATCTGCGAACTTGGTCAGCCACAGTCCTTCCGTGTTAGCCTGTACCTCCGAGAAATATATACCAAACAAGAGAGGTCTCAGGACTGAGCCTTGTGGGACGCCACTTGTAATTGGTTTGGAGTCTGACATGGCTCCAGCAATTCTAACCATGTGGGTTCTGTCCTTGAGACAGTTTGCAACCCATCTAGTGACATAGAGGTTTACATTTAAGCTGGTGAGCTTATCTATAATGCCCGAGTGGGGTATTGTATCGAAGGCTTTTGCAAGGTCCAGGTAGGCTGTGTGGACCACCTTCCCCTCGTCAATGGCCTTGGTGACTGTTTCAAAGAAATCAACCAGGTTTAAGAGGCAGGATCTGCCCTTAACAAAGCTGAACTGGGTAGGATCCAGTGTCTGTAGGTCCCCAATATCTTTATTTATGAGGTCCATGATGATCCTTTCCATAGCTTTGCAGACCAAGCTAGTCAGGCTTATGGGGCAATAGTTTCCAGGATCCGTTGAGGCGCCACCTTTGTGGAGAGGGACCACTGTTGCTGTATGCCACTCTTTGGGTACACATCCTGTAGTAAGGCTGAGATTGAACAGTAGTTTTATGTTTGGGTTTAGTTCTTCTTGGAGTTCATGTAGGATGCAGCCCGGGACACCGTCTGGTCCCATTGATGCTGTGTTTTTTGCTTTGGAGAGGGCGGCTCTTACCTGAGCATCTGAGATGTCAGGGGGGCAGCACTCTGCTGGGATAGATATTTGCCCTTTTGGTGGGGAAGGGGGGGAGAAGATTGCGCTGAACCTGTCAGCTAGGATGTTGGCAATGTCTGTGGGTTTGGTGTATTTTTTGTCATTTTGGACTAATTCTGAGCATATCTGGGAATTCCCACCCAGGTTCCTAACATAACTAAAGAAAGCCTTGTGATTATCCTTAGTGTCCTGTGCAATTTTTCTCTCGAAGCTGGCCTTAGATGATTTTATGAGTGCCCTTTGCTAATACTGATCAGAGATGCCTTCCCTTTTTGGGATTTTGCTCTATCATGTAGTAGCTTCCTCCTTCTATTGTATAGTTTGTTTATGGCTGGGGTCCACCAGACAGGACGCCTAACTTTGGAGGATTGCGTCTTGGTTTTATTTGGGATTGCATGATCCATACATTCCTGAAGGTGTTCATAGAATGCGTTTATAAAGAATTCTGCGGTCTGGGCCGTATTTTCCACAGGCTCGGGGGCTTTGAAGGATTCCACCTCGGTTTTGAGGAGTGTGAAATTTGCTTTAGAGAAGTTTTTCACTGTGGTTTTCTGGGTAGGGGCTGGGGTCGGGATGTGAATATCTAGTGAGATTAGTTTATGGTCTGATCTTAACAGTGAGAGATACACTTCTGGTCTGGAGCATAGAGTCCCCATGTTGGTGATGATCAGGTCCAGTATGTTTTCCCCTCTTGTGGGAGTGGCAACAAGTTGCTCCATAGCATTTGAGTTTATAAATTCTAGGAACATTCGGGCTAGGGTGTTGGAGCTAGAGGTATGCTCCCAGTCTATGTTAGGGTAGTTGAAGTCGCCCAATATAATGGTGTTTGGAGAGACCTTCATATTTTCCAGTGTTCTCAGGAAGGCCGAGTGAGGTTCCTGGGTTTGGGAGGGTGGTCTGTAGCAGGCTATAAACTGGAAGGCAGTTTTACCCACTGTTAGTTGCACATGGATAGTCTCTGATGCTTCGTGCTGTGCCACCAACCTGGAGGTGTGGGTATCTTTGACGAATATTGATACTCCCCCCTCCTTTTGTGGTTCGGTCCAAGTTTTGGGGCCGAAAAACATGGTATGAGGTATAACCTGGTAGTGCTGGGGTGCTCTCGGGAGCCTTGAACCAGGTTTCTGTTACTGCACAGATATCGATGTTCTCCATGTTAAGGAGAGTTTCGAGTGCGTGCATCTTGAGGTTTAGACTTCTGGCGTTGAGTAGCATTACTCTTAGTTTCTTATCCCTTGTGATACCTATGGAGGTGGGTTTGTCTTTTGAGCCTTGCCTAAAAAAGGCACTATGGGGGTGGCAAGAGCCTTTGCTAATATCCGAAAGCCCAGGGGTGACAGATGCAAGCCGTCCCTAGCGAAGCATTGTGGCTTGTCGAGCATGTCATCCCAAGCAGACAGGCATTGGATCCCCTTTGAATGACACCAATACTTAAGCCAATTGTTGAAATTGATCATCTTGTCTTCATATTGTGGCATCACTCTTGGTGAGGGTAGGATGCTACTCAAGGTCCGGGTCATACCGGCCTGGGCTACATGCTCAGAGAGCTCCTCTATGTCTCTTTTCATGCAGTCCAGGGAGGTACGTCTCAGGTCATTCACACCAGCATGGACAATGACTGAGTCATATTTGTACTTGCCTTGGAGTGACCTGAGTGCTTGTGTTATGTGACGGATCCTAGCGCCTGACAGGCAGCTCACCGTGACCTTCTCCTTGTTCAGCCTGGTGAGCAGGACGTCAGTGTGCCTGACGATAGAGTCACCTATTACAACTGCATCAAGTGTGTTGTTTAGCCTTAAGGTCTGTGACTGTGCGGCACACTGGCTTTGTGAGCTATGTGTTGCACGTGTTTTGTTTTGGGGTAGCGGTTGCTTGGGTGTCTGCTTTGGAGGTCTCTGCTGCTTAGGCAGATTTTTATTTAGAGCCTCCGAGTATGTTTTTGTGTGTTTATGTGTTTGGTTTGCTGTCGTGGTAGGTCTATGTGAGACTGGAATTGTAGTGAGTGTGGTTTCCTTCTCCTCCTGACTGCTTTTTAAGAATTTTAAGTCTGCAGTAGCAGCTGGCTCGAAAGGAGGAAGAGTGAGTTTCTCGAACACAAAGTTAAGGTCCCAGACAGGAATTGGAGCTCTCCTTGGTGGTCGGAAAATTTTGGCCCCTCTGAGGAACTGCTTGAGCAGTGGATGAGAGAAGAGGGAAGGTTCTGTGTTATAATGAGCTGAAATGGCTGAGCCATGAATTTTGATGGAGGAGAAAGATAGGCCCTTGTGAAGCATCTCAGTTAAGTATTGTAAAATCTGAGGTAAATTGGGCTCTGCTGTGCTCATCTCTTGAGATTGGTTCCAGGCACAGAATCTTTTCCATTTTTCAGCATAAGATTTTCTGGTATTAGACCTTCTTGCCTCTAAAATGATATCCATCACTGGTTTACTGTGGGATGGTAAAGGAGAGATTAGGTAATTAGCCAGGCTGCTAGGTTCACTGTTTGAAGCCGAGCGTGTAGAATCTGGTTCTGCTGAGACAATACGGTAGGAGTCTGAGGCAGGTGCCATGGGGCCAACAGTGACACACTGCGCAAGAGGGGATACCAGTTTTGGAGTGGCCAGTCTGGTGCAATCAGAATCGTCCTTGGTTTGTCTTATTTGATCTTTAGTAGTACTTTGGAGAGCAGAGACAGAGGAGGAAAGGCATAAACTGATAGGTTTTTCCAGCTGAAGGACAGAGCATCCACTTTCCAAGCTTGTTTGTGGGAAGTCCTTGTGCAAAATTTGTCCAATTGATAGTTCTGGGGGTAGGCAAACAGGTCTATATCTGGGCTCCCCCATTTGCTTGTCAACATGTTGAAAATCCTTGGTTCCAGTTTCCACTTGTGTGGGTCCATGAGATTTCTGCTTAGTTTGTCTGCCAGTGAATTTAGTTTTCCTGGGAGGAAATGAGCTTGTAGATGCACTTAGTAGCTCAGGGCTGTGTTTCACAATGCCATGGCTAGTCTGCAGATGGGGTAAGAATGTGTACCCCCCTGCTTGTTTATGTACCACATAACAGTGGTGTTGTCTGTCTTTACCATTAATTGTCCTGGAAGAATGTGGTCCTTGAAGGCTGTCAGAGCATTGTTTACAGCTAACATTTCTTTTTGATTTATATGCATTTGCATTTTACTTGGGTTCCATTTGCCCTGAATGCACTTCCCTGCCAGGTGAGCCCCCCCATGCACAGTCTGATGCGTCTGTTGTTAGAGTTTGGGCGGCAGGGGGTAGTGTGAATGGTAGTCCCTTGTTCTGATGGCAGGCTTCTGCCCACCAAAGGAACTCTAGGCATAGGCAAGGTATGATAGGAATCACTGCTTCTAGATCCTGAGAATGTTGACACCATAGGCTTTTTAGATACCACTGTAGTTTCCTCATATGCAGTCTTACATATGGAATTAGAAGAATGCAAGAGACCATGAAACCCAAGGCTTGTAGTATTTGCCTTGCAGATAGCAGGGTTTTTGTGGCCCACTTGTTTGAAGTAGGTTGTCAAATTAATTTGTTTCTCTGGCGTGAGGAAAGCCATCTGGGAAGTTGTATTCAAGCTTGTTCCCAGGAATATAATTTGTTGACAGGGTACAAGGTGTGATTTCTTTTCATTTATGGTGTACCCCAGACAAGTTAGCACCCTTTGTACAAAGGCCAGATGATTCAAAAGTATGTCCTGGCTTTCTGCCTGAATTAGGCAATCATCCAGGTATGAGTATACTTGAATATTTCTTTGCCTGCAAAATGCAATGACTGGAGCTAGGCACTTTATGAATACCCTGGGCACAGTAGATAAACTAACACAGCAGTGCAGTGAACTGATAGTGTATGTAGCCTGCTTTGAAGCGTAGGTATCTTCTGCAGGAGTCCCTGATTGGGATGTGCAGGTATGCTTCCTTTAAATCTAGTGTTGTCAACCAGGCGTCTTTGCCTAGCATAGGGAGCAACTGATGAAGAGTCAGCATCTTGAATTTTGGAATCAACAAAAAGGTGTTTAGAGTAGACAGGTTCAGGATAGGATGCCATGAATTTTCTTTTCTGGGTACCAGGAAAAGTCTTGAGTAGAAACCTTGTCCCGTTTCCTCTTCTGGTACCAACTGAATAGCCCCCATGCTTAAGAGAGAAAGTACTTGCTTTTGGGCCTCTGCCCACTGATTTGGGGGTAGATCTGGCCACCCGCTTGGTATTGGTAACGTGTGGAAGTGAAATCTGTATCCCTGGGACACTATATTTAAAACCCATTTGTCTTGGGTAATGAGTTCCCAGTTCTTTGCATGAAGAGCAATCTTCCCCCCAAAGGGGCAGTCAGTTGAGAAGTGCTTGGAAGTTTTAAAAAGAAGTCATTGAGATAGTTTACAATAGGGGGAGTTTTATTACTCCCACATTTGGAAGTGGAGGCCCCCCATTGCTTAGTCCTGTGCATACCCTGGGACTGAAGCCTGGGAGCTCTGCTTGGATCTGGGTTTGGACTGAGAAGGTCTGGATGAGGCAGGAAAGGACCAATTCTTGGAAGGCCAATGCCTACTAAATCTAGGCGGTTGTACTTGCAAAAAATCTTTAACAGTTTGCATAGATTTAGATTTTCCCCCCATCTTTTTAAGAACAACTTCTGCCTTGTTGCCAAACAGACGGTCCTGGTTAAAGGGAGCATCCAGTAATTTTGCTTTAACATGATCTGGCAAGGATTGCTCCTTAAGCCAAGCATGCCTTCTAAGTACAGACCCAGTTACAGCAGCCCTGCAAGATGCCTCTAGTGAATCAAAACCACATTGCAAAGTATCTTTTCCAACTTGTTCAGCTGAATGCAGTAAATCCTGTAAATCCTTATTTTCAGCACAATCAGGAATCAACATCATTTTCTGTTTAAGCAATCCAAGAATATGCTGCTAATACTTTAACATATAAAACTGGCAGTTTAAGGCCCTAATGGCCAAGGTTGCAGAAGTATATACTTTCTTACCCCATCTATCCAGTGCACTGGAGTGCCTATCAGAGGGGGTTGGATTTTTGGCAGTAGTAGCATTAATGCCCTTGGGTCCCTGTCAAATTATCTCAGGATTCGCAGTAGGATTTTTCAAAAGGAAGTTGTGAGAGTCAAGGACCCTGTAATCTCTATCAGGTTTTCTGGGAGCAGGAGGTAGAGTGTCAGGGGGCCAAGCTAGATTCCAAAAAGGCATCATCAACAATGTCTAGTACAGGAGGTATGGCTAAAGGCCTGTGCTGGGGCAGGAGTAAGAAATCCCTAAGCATCTTTTTAGAATCAGAGAAATCCTGACTTTCCCAATGAAAATGCTCCCTGAGAGTATGCAAGGTTTCACCAAAAGATAAATCCTCTGGGGGGAGGAGCAGAGGGAATACAGTCCTCAGCATCAGAACCATCATAGGTAGATAAGGGTAAATCATGGTCATCAAAGAACAGAAAATTCAGAATCCTGGTCAGAAGTATCATAAGCAAACTCAGTCCTAGGTCTTTTCAAGGGGGGAAGGCTGGCTTCCCCTGATTAAAGTAATAAGGTCTTCAGCCATTCTTATCATTTGTTTTTTTAGGCATAGAGGCCTGACCATGCGGTCTGGGCATCAGTTTTCTAGGCATGGTTCGAGTTTTAGGCCTTGAAGAAGAAGATGGCGTTGGTTTAATATGCAAATCAGTAGGCCTGAATACACCCTCAGAAGCCGGTGCCTGCACAGCGGCTCTGGACCCATCCAAGGTAGAGACATCCGCAAGTTCCACAGTTGAAGCAGCTCGCGGCATACCGGACTCCGAATGGGTCTCAGTAGAGACCTGTGAATCTGAAGTAGCGGGTATCAGGGGCTGCGAAAGCGCCTCACTGAGTACCGGCAAACTGGCGACTGACTTAGGAGAAGCGTCATCGGCAGCTTTGGATCTGGGCGGCCTGTCACTGTCTTTATCTTTGCGTTTTTTTCGCAATATCGGTAGTCAGATGGCTTACCAAAGACATATCAGGATAACTGAACCGAGCACCAAAATATTTAGAGGCAAAAATCTACCGATGATGGATAGTTTGTGGTTTAAATAAGGCACAAAACCAACAGCAAGGTACGTTGTGGTTAGGGTTTAGGCAAGGAAAACAGCACGAATTAAAAACTTTATGAGGTATTTGCTTTCCACGAGTAATGCAATTATTTACTTTTACTGGCATTGGTTTAGAGCAAGAAAAAGATTCCCCAACGGGGTACTTAGCTTTTAGTTGAAGACTTCGGTTCTGAAACTGGAAAATGAAAATTTCAGGAGTGGGCCGACCAGCACTTGAGAACTGCTTCTGCTTCAGGCACGGCATGGCAAGAAAGACTGATGTAATGGTGGCTGCATGTTTTATACCCCTGACGACCTGACGTCATGGAAGAAGGGACAGCAACTGACGCAGAACCCAAGACTTTGTTAATCAGGCCGACTGAGGGCTACTGTAAGCAGATAACCTAAATGTGATGACTGCAACAGTGAAACACGAAGAACATCCTAGGGTTACTTTTGGAACAATTATAGTGAACCAGAGTGCAGTTGTCAGTAGTAACTGGTTGACCTGTTTATGTTATAAAGATGGATACCAGTTTCAAAAACACATGAAGTTTGTGGAGACTACCTGAGAACTTTAAATGCAAAGATTGTAATATGAATTAAATCTTCCTGCTGTTTTTAGGGTTTATGTTAACATCCAATAATGGTCAGAAGGTGATGACTAAAGTAAGAGACATACCTATGTAAGCATCTCGGTAGTAATGGCCATGGAATATTCTAGTATTTTTAATACTGGGATAAGTTCAAGAAAAATGAATGATAATTGAGACGAGCAAAAGCAAAATCTTTTTCCGTACTGCAGTTAGTACCTGATAATTTAAAGGGATGCACATTTCTACCTGAAGCTGTACTGATGGGGTAATGGACTTTTTTGTAACATTTGTTACAGAGCACAATTGTACAAAACATTTCAAGTTGTTTCAGAGAAAAATAATGATCAAGAATGCCTATGTGTCACATAATAATGTAATAACAATAAAGAAAAACATGTAACCATTTAACCTTTGTACTGAAAACAGCATCAGACTAACTAACATATAAATGCATCATATAATAAATTCAGATGCCATGGGATGACAATCTTGATCATATGACTTACAAAACAATCAAAACATTCAATTAGAATTGTCAAAACACTGGAAAACACTACAACCCATATATACATATTTACTTGAATGATAATTCAATACATTAATGCCCTGCTAAAATATTTTGTACATTTTGTACAATACATCTTATTTTAAACTTTTCATAGGTGTGTACTAAGCTAATGGCCCTGGGACCTTTACAAGTCTAGCCATAGGATTACCCTGGCATAGTGCCACCCGATCTTAGTTCCCAGTCACTCTGTCGAGTAGAGCCACTGGAGTTATCCCCGGGGTGAATTTTCTGTTTCCCATCCACTCATCAAGATTCCTCTTGAAGAGGGTCAGCTAGGTGTTCTGCCTGACATGTATGGGAAATCTGTTCCATAGCAGTCTCTGGGTTATGAACCTGTCTCTCCAGCATGTTCTGTTAATTGTGGTAATGAGGTTGAGGTCTCTGGAGCTTGTGGCACAGAGGGATTGGGATTTCTTTAAATGTACCATTTCTAACAGAGTTGGGCCAGACATGGCTTTGCAAGTCAAACAGAGATTGCCTCTAAGTAGGCAATATGAGATGGAGAATAGTTGGAGGTTTTTGAGTCTGTCCATATAGGACAAGTGTTTAAGGCCTAGGATCCTCTTTGTGATGTACTTTTGCGGCCTCTCCACTTGTTGCAGTTGTCTAGTGAGGTAGATGCCAAATGGAGCATTGTTCTCGATGACTGGCCTGATGAGAGAAGAGTAGAGGGAGACAATGACCTCTTTCTTCCTGGATGTAAAACCCTTAGTAATGAGATGTGCCACATAGGACTTTCTGACAACAGTGGCAATGTGATGATCAAAGGAGAGGTTGCTGTCAACCTGTGTTGTATTCAGTGGACTACCATCAATGTGGTAATTCATGGGAACTGGGTTTTTCCCAAAGGGGATGATGACATTTTTTGGCATTCAGCTTAAGGCCATGGTTCTGATACCAGTCGTTGGTCTCAGTGAGGCCATTCTGTAGGATGTCAACATCACTTGGGGCGTCAGCTACTTTCACACTGTGGGCTCTATCTGTGAGCCAGTTTGCAACCCACCTAGTGATATAGGGGTTGATGCCAAACTTACTGAGTTTTTCTATGATTCCTGAGTGGGGAATGGTTTCAAAAGCCTTGGTCAGATCAAGGTAGGCTGTATGAACCACCTTGCCTTCATCTACAGCTCTGATGGCTGACTCAAAGAAGTCGACCAAGTTGAGTAGGCATGAGCTACCCTTCACAAAACTAAACTGTGTGTGAGATCCAGAGTTTGGAGATTCCTTAGATCCTTGTTTATTAGGTCCATGATGACGAGTTCCATAGCTTTGCATACCAGACTTGTCAGGCTAATGGGGTGATAGTTTCCAGGGTTTGTAGTCGCTCCTCCTTTGTGGAGAGCAATGACTGCAGCAGTGCACCATTCAGTAGGGACAAAGCCTGAGATGAGTCTGTGATTGAACAGGGCAAAAGGTGAGGTGCCAGTTCACTCTGTAATTCATGTAGAACACAGCCAGGGATATTGTCAGGTCCCATAGAAGCTGTATTCTTGGCCTTGGACAGTGCTGTTTTAACCTGTGCAGCAGTAATACTGTGTGCATGGCAATCTACTGGTATTGTGATTGGTCCTTGGGGGGGGGGGGTAAAGTTGGCACTGAATGTGTCGGCCAGTATAATGGCAATATCTGTTGGCTCGGTATAGGAGGTACCATTGTACAGTAGCTCAGAGCAAATCTGGGTATTGTCATGGAGATTCTTTACATAACTATAGAAGGCCTTGTAGTTCTCTTTACTATGTGCTCCAATTCTGTTTTCATAGTTAGCTTTAAAGGATTTGATGAGGGATCTCAACTTTTTGTTGAGGCTGATAAGGGAGTTTTTCCAGTCTTGGGACTTCACCTTATTCTGCATCAGTTTCTTCTTTCTGTTGTAGAGTTTGTTTATGGCAGGGGACCACCAGATTGGCTTCCTTTTTTTGGAGGAGAGCATCTTGGTTCTATTGGGTAATTCAAGATCCATGCATTTCTGTACGTGTTCGTACAGTGCACTGGTGTATGATTCTGCGGTCATGCAGCTATTCTCCATTTGCATGGGTGCCATGAAGTTAGCCACCTCTGTTTTTAGGAGCCCAAAGTTAGCTTTGGTGGTTACCTTTGTGGGGGGTGGGGGGTGAGGTGGGAGGGATGTGGGATTTCCAAGGTGATTAGTTTGTTGTCAGATCTAACCAGGGAGGAGCCGACTATTGGTGTAGAGCAACAGTTGCCCATGTTAGTAATGACCAGGTCAAGAATATTGCTACCTCTAGTGGGGATAAAAATGAGCTGGTCCAGGGCACTGGAATTAATGAACTCCAGGAAACGTTCAGCAAATGTATTGGTACATGAGTAATTTACCCAGTTAATGGAGGGGTAGTTGAAGTCGCCTAGTAAGAGTGTGTTAGGTTGGACCCTAATAATTTCCGCAGTGCTTAGGAATATGGAGTGCAAGTCTTGGGACATGGTTGGGGACCTACTGCAGGCTACGACCTGAATCGCTGTCTTACCCAACGTTAGCTGCACCTGAAGTATCTCTAATGTGTTATGTTGGGCTACCAGTCTGGAGGTGTGTGCATCCTTCATGAATATGGAAACACCATCGTCTTTGGAGCTTCGGTCCAAGTTCTGGGGCCGAAATGTGTGGAATGAGTTATAGCCTGGTAGTGCAGGGGTGCTTTCTGCTGCCTTGAACCAAGTCTCTGTTACAGCACAAATCTCAATGTTCTCCATTTTAAGGAGTGCTTCGAGCAAGTGCACTCTGAGATTTAGACTTCTAGCATTGAGCAGCATGACCCTCAGATTGCATTTGTTTGTAGCTGTTACAGTGGTAATTTGGTCTTTGGAACACCACCTAAAAAAGGCACTATAGGGGTGGCAAGAGCCTTGGCTAGTATCCAGAAGCTCAAGGGTGACAGATGCAGGCCATCTCTGCCAAAGCATTGAGGTCTGTCAATCATGTCATCCCAAGCAGACAGATACTGGGTCCCTTAGAATAATACCAGAAACTTAGCCAAATGTTGAAATCAATCATTTTCTGCTTGTACTGAGGTATCATTCTGGATGATGGTAGGATGCTGCTAAGGGCTAGAGTCATACCCGCCTGGGCTACATAATCAGAGAGCTCCTCCATGTCTCTTTTCATGTAGTCCTGGGAGGTACGTCTCAGGTCATTCACACCCACATGTACAATGACAGAGTACCTGTTGTTGAGGGACAGTACAGTTATGTACACTTACTATAAATGTAGATATTTGAGTGTATTCACTGTTGTAGTCATCACATTTGGGTTATCTGCCTGCAGGTAGCCGTCAGCCGGCCTGAATACCAGAGTCTTGAAATTTCAGCGTTGGATGCTGTCGCTTCTTCCATGACGTCAGGTCATCACGGGTATAAAACATGCAGCCGTAGCCATTACAACAGCTTTTCTTGCCCCAGATGTCAGGTACTCCACAATAGAAAGCAATTATATGGTGTGGAACACCCCAGTAAAAAGCAAATACACATAGTATAAGATATGCCAAACCAAAACGGATAGGTGAAAGCAAAGACAATAAGGGGGTTGGAGGGAGGGTAACCAGGACTGCAACAGTGAATACACTCAAACATTTACATTTATGGCAAGTTTACACAACTGTACTATGTTCTTCATGTTTCACTGTTACAGTCATCACATTTGGGTAGATTCCCAAAGCTTTGGAAGGGTGGAGGTGGAGTAAGAAGCATTAGGGCTGGCAATCAGACCCAGTAAGACTGCTGTGGCAAATCCAGCTCCAGGGATTGGGAGGGTGGCCTAATGGCTAAGGTGTTTGCCTTACAAACACAAGGTGCAGGGTTTAAGTCTCACAAGGGATAACTGGCTAGGCTTAAAATGGCTCACAAGGCAGTTAGTTTAGTACTTATCTATGAACCTATGAATCTATCTATAAAGATAGACAAGTGGTAATGCTTGCTGAAAGTGTGTACAGAGCTCCAGGTTGCAGCTTCCAGGATGTCCCTGGTAGAGAAATGCAGCAGAGGTAGATGCAGCCCTATTGGAATGTGTTCTTACCCCTTGTGGGGTAGGTTTTCCATGATGCTTGTAGCAGAAATGGATGCAGTGTGCTATCCATTTGGAAATGGTTTGCTTTGAAATGGCCTCCCCTTCTGCCCCTACAGCAAAGCTGACTAGCAGCTGGTCAGATTTTCTGAGGAGCTTAGTCCTGTCCAAACAGAATTTAAGATGTATGTGCATGTCCAGAGAATGCAGTATCCTTTCCCCTTTATTCTGAGGATTAGGGGAAAAAATAGGCAAATGAATAGACTGGTTTAACGCAACACTAGATACCACCTTGGGCATAAAAGATGGGTTAGTCCTGAGGGAAACCCTGTCCACATGGAAGATAATGAAGGGTTCCACTGCCATAAGGGCCTGCAGTTCAGACAGTCTTCTTGCTGAAATGATGGCTAGAAGTAAAGCTGTTTTCCAAGAGAGGAATTTCAACTCTGCTGTAGCAGCCAGTTCAAATGGGGAGGAGTACGTTTTTCCAATACAAAGGTAACGTCCCAGGCTGGAGTGGGAGCTCTCCTGGAGGTCTTAAATGTTTGGCCCCCTAAGGAACTGTTTTACCAGAGGATGAGAGAAGAGGGGTGGCTCAGTATTATAATGATCTGAGATGGCTAAGGCATGAATCTTATTTGAAGAGAAGGATAGGCCTTGTGGAGCATTTCTGTTAAGTAATCTAGTATGTGAGGTAAACTGGGCACCGCTGTGCCCATCCTCTAAGACTGGCTCCAGGAACAGTATCTTTTCCACTTTTCTGAATAGGATTTTCTAGGACTAGGCCTCCTTTCCTCAAAAATGACATCCAGCACCTACTTACTGAGGGTTGCTAGAGGTGAGCTCAAGGAATTAGCCAGGCTGCAAGGTTCAGGGTTTGAAGCTGAGGGTGTACAATCTGGCCCGCCTGTTGGGACAGCAGGGAAGGGGTCCAAGGCAGGTGCCATGGTTGTAGCACTGTCAGACTGCGCAAAAGAGGGTACCAGTGCTGGCATGGCCAGTCTGGTGCAATCAGGATTGTCCTTGGATTGTCCTGTTTGATCTTTAGTAGGACCTTCGAGAGGAGAGGCAGAGGGGAAAGGCATAGACTGGGAGGCTTTCCCAGGTAAAGGACAGGGCATCCACTTTCGAAGCTTGGCTGTGGGGAGTTCTGGTGCAGTATTTGTTCAATTGATAGTTCTGAGGGGAGGCAAACAGGTCCATGTCTGGAGTCCCCCATCTGTTCATCAAAAGCTTGAATATTTTGGGTTCCAGTTTCCGTTCGTGTGAGTCCATGAGATTTCTGCTTAAGTTGTCTGCCAGTGAATTTAGTTTGCCTGACAGGAATTGAGCTTGGAGGTGCACTTGGTTGCTCAAGATTGTGTTCCACAGAGCCATGGCTAGTCTGCAGAGTGGGTAGGAATGGGTTCCCCCCCTGCTTGTTTATGTACCACATAACTGTGGTGTTGTCTGTCTTTACCAATAGTTGTCCTGGAAGAATGAGGTCTTTGAAGGCTGTCAGAGCATTCTGTACAGCTAACATTTCTTTTTGATTGATATGCAGGTGTATCAGCTTTGGGTTCCATTTGCCCTGAATGCACTGCCCTGACATGTGAGCCCTCCATGCATAGTCTGATTGCTCTGTTGTTAGGGTTTGGGTGGCAGGGGGTAGAGTAAAAGGGAGTCCCTTGTTCTGGTTGCAGGCCTCTGCCAAGAAAAGGAACACTGCCCTTAGACACGGTATGATAGGAATTATTGTTTCCAGATCCTGAGAATGTTGATACCATAGACTTTTTAGATACTATTGAAGTTTCCTCATATGCAGCCTTGCATATGGAATTAACAGAATGTAAGAGGCCATGAACCCCAGAGCTTGCAGTATTTTCCTTGCAGATAGCTGTTTTTTTGTGGCCAGTAGGTTGAAGTAGTTTGTCAAATAAATTTGTTTCTCTGAAGTGAGGAATGCCATCTGGGAAGTTGTGTTCAAGCTTCCTCCCAGGAATACAATCTGTTGGCAGGGTACTCGGTGTGATTTCTTTTTGTTGATGGTGTACCCCAGTGAGGTTAGAAGTCTCTTTACAAATGCCAGGTGCTATAATAGCAAGTCCTGACTTTCCGCCTGAATCAGGCAATCATCCAAGTATGGGTAAATCTGAATACTTCTCTGCCTGCAAAATGCAATGGCTGGAGCTAGGCACTTTGTGAATACCCTGGGCGAAGTAGATAAGCCAAGGGGAAGTGCAGAGAACTGCACAGAGCCTGCCCTGAAGCGTAGGTATTTCCTGCAAGATTCCATTAGAGGGATGTGCAGGTAAGCTTCTTTTAAGTCTAGGGTTGCCAGCCAGGAATCCTTGGCTGGCATAGGAAGCAGCTGTTGGAGAGTTAGCGTTTTGAATTTTGGAACCACCAGAAAGGTGTTGAGAATAGACAGATCCAGGACAGGACACCAGGAGTTTTCTTTTCTGGGAACCAGGTACAGTCTTGAATAAAAGCTTTGTCCCCTTTGTTCTGCTGGGACAGGTTGGAGAGCCTTGATGCTGAGGAGAGAGTACTTGTTTTTGGGCCTCCATCCACTGGTTTGGGGGGAGGTCTGGCCATCCACTTAGGGTCGGGAGTGAGTGGAAGTGAAATCTGTATCCTAGGGAGACAATGTTTAAAACCCATTTGACTTGGGTAATGCATTCCAGTTTTTTTGCATGCAGGGCAAGCTTTCCACCTAAAGGTCCAAGTAGTTGAGCAAGGCTTGGAGGAGTTAAGGATAAATCATTATGCAATTTTACTATAGGGGGTGGCTTACTACTCCCTGCTTTGGACATGGGAGAACTCCACTATTTAGATCTGTGCATAACCTGAGACTGAAGTCTTGGTGGTCTGCTGCCCCTGGGTTTGGACTGAGAAGGCCTGGAAGGGACTAGAAAGGACCAGTTCTTTGAAGGCCAATGCCTACTGAATCTAGGTGGCTGTACTTGTAAGAAATTTTTAACAGGTTGCATAGATTTAGCTTTTTCCTCCATCCTTTTTAGGACGACTTCTGCTTTAATGCCAAATAGGCACTTTTGGTTTAAAGGTGCATCCAGTAATTTTGCTTTTACATGATCTGGCAGGTTTTGTTCCTTAAGCCAAGCATGCCTTCTAAGTACAGACCCAGTGACAGCAGCCCTGCAAGATGCTTCTAAAGCATCAAAACCACACTGCAAAGTATGTTTACCAACTTGGTCAGCACAATGCATTAACTCTTGTAAATCTTTGTGTTCTGCACAGTCAGGAATCAACATAATTTTCTGTTTACTTAGCCCCATAATATGCACTGATACTTTAACATATGAAACTGGCAATTTAAATCCCTAATGGCCAGAGTAGCAGAGGTGTATACCTTCTTACCCCATCTGTCTAAAGCCCTATAATCCCTGTCAGAAGGGGTAAGATTTTTGGCAGTAGTGGCCTTAATGCCTTTTGGTCCTTGGAAATGGTCTCCGGATCCACATTAGGATTCTTGAAAAGGAATTTCTGAGAGTCAGGTACTCTATAGTGCCGGTCAGGTTTCCTGGGAGCTGGAGGCAAAGTATCCGCGGTAAGGCTGGATTAAAAGAAAACATCTACAATCTCCAGAACAGGAGGGATAGCTAGAGGCCTGTGCTGAGGCAGGCTTAAACATTCCCTGAGTCTCTTTTTGGAATAAGAATAGTCCTGGCCTTCCGAGGAGAAATGCTCCTTAAGGGTATGCAAGGTTTTACTAAAAGAAAAAATCTTCTTGAGGGGAAGCAGAGGGAATGGAATCCTCTGCTTCAGAATCCTCATAGGAAGATAAAGTATGTCCTGGTAGTCAGAAGGAACAGAGAAATCAGATTCCTGATCAGAAGAAAAATCAGTTCTAGGTCTCTTAGAGGGGGGAAGGCTGGCTTCCCCTAATTAAAGTAATAAGGGCTTCAGCTACAAAAATAGCCCAACGACGAATAGTTTGGGCATTGAACAAGGCACAAAACTGACAGCGAGGGATGATGTGGTCTGGGCCTAAACAGGCGATGCAGTAAGAATGAAAATCTCTATTATAGGTTTATAGGTTCATAGGTTCATACTAGGCTATCTGCCCAAGGGCATTTATAAGCCTAGCCCAGAGTTTTGTGGCTTTCGCCACCCCTTTAGTTTGGAGGATACTATGCCCATTATTTTGCTGTGCCTCTGTCAAGCAGTGACACAGAGATAATCCCTGGGGTATATCTGCGATCTCCCATCCATTGGTCAAGATTTCTCTTGAACAAAGCCAGCGAGGTGCTCTGCCTCACATGTACCGGGATTTTGTTCCACAGCATAGGGAGTCTCTGGGTGATGAATCTGTCCCTCCAGCACGTCTTATTAATAACCGTGTCAAGGTTTAAGTCTCCCACCCTTGTAGTTCCAAGGGATCTAGATTTTTTGAGGTGAAGCATGTTCATCAATTCTGGGTTGGACATGGCCTTGTATGTCAGGCACAGGTCACCTCTGAGCAGACGGTAAGCGACTGAAAAGAGCTGAAGTTCCTTCAGTCGGGCAGCATAGGACATATTTTTGAGACTCTTTATCCTTTTGGTGAGGAACTTTTGGGGCCTTTCCAGTTGCTGCAGGTGTCGTGTCAGATATATATTAGGTATTTGCTTTCCACAGGCGAGACAATTATTAATTTTTTTCTGACATCGGTTAGAGCAAGAAAAAAGGATCCCCAATGGGGTACTTATCTTTTAGAAGACTTCAGGTCTGAAACTCGGAAATGAAAATTTCAGGAGTTAGCCGACCGGCACTTGCAAACTGCTTCGGGCACCACATGGCAAGAAAGACTGTTGTAATGGCATCGGCTGCATGTTTATACCCCTGACGTCATGGAAGAAGCGGCAGCATCTGATGCAGAAATCTAAAGACTCTGGTATTCAGGCCAGCTGAGGGCTTCCTGCAGGCAGATAACCCAAATGTGATGACTGCAACAGTGAAACACGAAGAACATCTGAGTGCATGCATTATGTGGCAAATCCTGGCATCTGACAGGCAGCTGTTACTTTCTCCTTATTCAACCTAGTGAGTGGGACATCAGTGTGGCTCACTATCGAGTCACCTATGACTAGTGTGTTGGGCATGCTGTTTTGCCTTAGCGGCTTTGGTTGAGTGGTACACTGTTTAGGAGAGTTATGTGTCTCATGATTAGTGTTGCGTTGTTGTGGCCAAGTGCGTTTCTGTCTTGGAGGTCTCTGCTGCTTTGGTAGACTTTTATTGAGAGCCTCCAAGAAGGTGAGTGTGTGGTTTGTGTTTTCATGTGAAGCCAGTGTTGGTGCGTGTTCTGGAGGGCTATATGTTCCATGTGGTGTGGTGCAAGTGTTGACCTTCTCCTCTTGACCAGCTATTCCGGTCTTGGCTGGAGAGTGCGTGGCTTCCAGTTTGGATATATAAGTGCATCTCTCGCAAGTCTGACTGTTGGAAGGTAAGAGGACAGGGTTATCGGTGTACATGAGGCAGTTGCTACATTGCCTCAGGATGCCCAAGTTCACCAGGTTAATAGGAGAAAGCACAGGGAACAGACCTTTAGACATGCCTGAAGGGGTGGGCATTGATAATAGTACTGGATCTGTTTCCTTGTAGAACGTTTGATGCTGGTAGAACTTTTGTGTGCTACATTAATTGCTACAAGAAGTCTGGTAAAGTGCTAGACTAATAAGCTAGTATAAGGGCAGGAGAGGAGAGAACTAGTAGATCTAAGGGAAAAATTGAAGAGCAGACTCTGACACCACTTAGAAGCTTACAAACAGTCCTGGATACAGCAAGTCTGTATCTGGACTAGACTAGTTACAGGAAAGGAAGGAAACAAGCGGAAACACAGGCTTTTACACAGGAAAGTTGAGAGAGATGGAAAAACTGTCCAAACGGTCGATAAACTACAATTTCTGGGCCAGGAGCCACTCCTCTTGTGGTAGATAGGCTACCTAGTGCTTACCACTCCCACTTTTAAGCTAGAAGGCTTCCCTCCAACACAGGAAGGCTTGGGGGCTCAGAAGCTTACAAACAGTCTTGGACACAGCAAATCTGTATCCGGACTAGACTAGTTACAGGAAAGGGGGGAAACAACCGCAAACACATGCTTTTAAATCAGAAAGTTGAAACAGATGGAAGAATCTGCCCAAAAGGCCAGTAAACCACAATATCTGGGCCAGAAACCACTTCTCTTGTAGTAGATAGGGTACCTAGTGCTTACCACTCCCACTGATAAGCTAGAAGGCTTCCCTCCAACACAGAAAGGCTTGGGGGATCTCAGGAGCTTATAAACAGTCCTGGATACAGCAAATCTGTATCTGGACTAGACTAGTTACAGGAAAGGGTGGAAACAATTGCAAATGTGTGCTTTTAAATAAGGAAGTTGAGAGAGATGGAAAAAAATGCCCAAACAGCCAATAACTAAAATTTCTGAGCCAGAAATCACTCCTTATGTGTTAGATAGGTTACCTAGTGCTTACCACTCCCACTAACAATCTAGAAGGCTTCTCTCTATTCCTTCTTCTATAAAATGTTACAGGAAAAGATGGATTAAAGGCTAACACAAATGCTGGCAGTATGAACCTTAGACGTATGCAGCCCATCCCAAGAAGGGGGTGAGAGGACAGTGGAGAATGTCCAAACCTTAAAATACTGTATACAGATGTGTAGATAGTTTTCTCTAAGTAAATGTTTTGTACTTGTGTACAAGTTCCATGGATGGAAGAGGGTCTAAAACACACACATCCATGTAACATCAGGGCAGACACATCTTTAATATGTGGTCAAGGAATAAACAATAACTTAGCAGGAAGCAGCAAAAGGCTGAAATACAGTTTATATTATATGCAAAGAATGCAAGTTCAGGATCTTACATTTGCATATTTGTATGCTTCAATATTAGTATGCCAAAAGAAGTTGACATATTAGGAACTCAATAATCAAAGAGGGTACAAGTTGAGAGGCTCACAAAATGAAGATATGGCTTGTTTGTATAATTTATAGTGATTTGAAAATGAGAAATGGAAAGGGAGGTGGTGGAAATTGAGGGTACCAGAAACAATAATGGAATAAGAAAAGTTATAAAGGCAAGACCACCTGTAGTCTTTCTAGTGAACAGATAGGGCGAAGGAGAGAGAAAAAATGAGGATGAAAAGAAGAGGAAGAACTGAAAGAAACCAGAGGTGTGTCTGTCTGAACAACACATGGAAGAGAAGGCTATTCTGGGAGGCATGAGACTGCATATGGGTCTGTTATTCACATATGAAAACTAATGACATGCTAAGAATGCAGCTGATTCCACTTCAGCACACAAGCTGAACGCACTTACTATACCCAAGGACCCAAGGTTAAGGGGAGGAGGAGATAGGCAACCCAGATAGGTTGGGGGTAAAGAGGATACGGGGGAAAGTAAGGAACAGAACAGAAGTTCAACCTGATAAAAGTGAAAAAGAACAATGACAAAAATAGTGTATGAAGAGAGAGTCATAAAATTTGTCTTGAAGATAACCAAAATAGGGAAACCTGGTACTAAAGAAAAATCTTTTATCAAACAGACAAGAGGGAAAAAAACAATAGTGCAGTTTTAGTTTGATGACAACTGACAGCAATTCTATTAAAAGTACAGCAAAAAAGGAGTGGGATATGACCAATATGATACTGAAAAATAAAATGGAATGTACAGAGAGCTGATAACATTTATGCATCAAAGGAAGATAACAAATGTTTCTGCTGTGTGTTCTTTCAGGCTTTAAAAAAAGATGGATGGAGATCAAAGATAGAGGCAGTATTTTAATGAGACTATAAAAATGGGAAGGACAGACTGAATAGAACATGTGAGTAAAGAGGGGCAAAAGAATTTAAAGTGGGAAATACGAAAAAGCAGACGGAGGAACATATGAACAGAAAAAGACATTCACAGGAACGTCAATTTAAACTGAGTAGGAGAGCAAAACCAGTTCACCAGTCTGATCTGCAGTGAGGGACCACACAGATCCTTCAGAGTGAGGGTGTCTGACATTTGTATGTTGGGGCTATCAGGTAAGAAAGGAGCACAGACTAGCTATGTAACTAATGTAAATGGAAAATTAAGTTCAAGGGACTTGCTAACTGACAGACAATAAAACAAATTACTGAGGAAGTTAAACTCAGAGAAGTAGCTTGGGTAACCCAGTGTAAATGGGTTCAAGGTCACACTGAAGAGTTGCCTAATACAGGAAACAGGGCAAGCGGGAAGAAGGAACATAATAGAGCATAAAGATTACTGGAACATGGATATGAAGTAACAGAGAGTAAAATGTCTGATGGAAAACCTCAAAAGTATTTGGCTAAGAAATTGAAAAACCAAAAGGACAGAAATGCGGTGGGAAAATTAAGGAAAAAGGCCAGAGAGGTGTGAAGTGAAGAGAGGAAAATAAGTGAAGAGATGGCACTCTTTTATGGTGAGTTATATAAAGAAGTAGACGAATACAGGAGATGAGAATATAGAAGGGAAGATAACGGTGGAGACAGAAGAAAATCGAGTGGCAGACGTTTCTGCTAAAAAGAGCAATCAGACAGATAAGGGAGTGGTAAAACAGCAGAGCTAGACATCTGCCACAGCAAGACAGCAAAAATAATTGTGGAAGACAAAGAGCGAGCTAGCAAATATCTGTGATACATAAAAAACATACAAGAGATGCCCAAATTAATGGGGAAAGCCAGAGTAGTGGTATTTCCAAAAGAAAAGAAAAGAAAGACATTATGGAACCAGGTGCTTTTATATCAATGCCCAGTATAAATGAGGATGGCAAAATTATTTGCATCCATGATACAGAAAACATTCCCACTAAATTTACATAAATGGCATGCTGGCTTTGTTAAAGGGAAGCAATCAAAATATAGTGACAGTTGGCACTAATGTTACAAAAAGCCTCAGGTTTTGATAAGACAAGGGCTATCTTATTCAATATAAAGAAGGTATTTCAGTGAATTGTTAAGAAGGATGTTGGAAGGAATGACCATTGGGATTGAATTTAGAAAACGGATGCAATGCAATATACAACAGACATCAAAATACTGCCTAGTAGAATGTTATCTAGGAAATCCGAGCCACAGAAAGGAGCCAGGTATGGGTACCTGCTCTCAGCATTCATGTTCTTGCTTGCTATATAAGTATTAACACGTATAAGGCTATAACTAGCCAAAGTAAAGGATAAGCAAAGGGAATTGTTTTCCTCAGTGTTCACAGGAGACTATTTTCTTTTAGCAGAAAATGTTGAAAAGCAGTAAGAAAAGTAATAAAAGGCTCTGACAAATTTAAAGAAGCTCAGAATTAAAATAAAAAAAGTACTAATCCAATTATGAGCAAAACATCAACAGAAGGGATTGGATAAAAAGAAGCAAAACTGAGATGAAGAAATTGGGAGTGGTATATGGGAAACATTAGATAAAATGAAGAATGCAAACTGCTGCAAGATGAAAATGGTAAAGCAGGATGCAATAAAGAAATGGAAATGAAAGACTTGGATGGTGATTGGCAGAATAAATATAGCCCACATGATGACAGCTATGTGTTAACACACACACAGCACCCAGGAATGCAGACAAGTGTGACTGAGGATGCTCCTGGAATTATAATAGATGTACAGGGATGAACCTTCCAGCCAAGGCTAGTTAGGAGAAAGACTAAAATACCTAAGTCAAAAGAGGCTGAGCTTTACTTCCAGTTGAGGTATACAACATAAACCAATAAATTAGAGAAAGAAGGAGCAGACAAGCAAGCTGGAGGCTTTTTTTAATGAGGACACAAGAGAAAGGATGAAACAGGAAAAGGAGGAAGAAGAAAATGATGACACTGATGCAAGTTTTTCTGAACGGTAAAACAGGAGAAGACAAAATTATTATGGGAACTGCATTTGGAAGAAAAGTTGTGTAACATGGTGTATGAAAGAAGAAAGAATAGAAACCATCAAATGATAAAATGGGAAGATAAAGTAATAAGGACAATGTGATCCTATGAAAAGGGGGTCTATATTAGAAAATCAAAGTTTCAAAACGTTGAATGCTCTAATATCGACCCCTATTCAGCGAAACCTGAAAACATTGAACATACAGAACAGCAAATTTTTTCCTAGGGAAAAGGTTTGCTGTTCCAAAACACATACACACAACACAAGCACACCAAACAAACAGCAATCCACACACATACACCTAAAATCTTACACCTAACCCTACACTAAACTATACACGATCCTATGAAAATGGGGTCTATATTAGAAAATCGAAGTTTCAAAACTTTAATGCTCTAATATCGACCACTATTCAGTGAAAGCTGAAAACATTGAACATACAGAACAGCAAATTTTTTCCTAGGGAAAAAGTTTGCTGTTCCAAAACACATACACACAACACAAGCACACCAAACAAACAGCAATCCACACACATACACCTAAAATCTTACACCTAACCCTACAATAAACTATATACGCACCACTAACTATCCACTTACCTTAACTCTAACCCTAAGGTCCGTCACTATCGCACACTCATCTCCCCCACTCCCTAACCCTAACTCACCCATGCCGCCCTAACCCTCACATACACACAATCACACACATACCTAACCCGCGCCCTAACCCTAATTCACCTAACCCGCCCTAACCCTCATGTCCACACAACTGCACACATACCTAACCCGCACCCTAACTAACCTAACCTGCACTCAGTCGCACACTTACCTGAATCCAACCCGTAACTTTTCACCACAGTGCTGAAAACACTGAAGCAACAGAAACAGACAACCATATTTTTTCCCTAGGAAAAAATTTGGTTTTCTGTTGCTTCGATATTTTTAGCTGTCGCTGAATAGGGGTCGATATTCGAACATTCAAAGTTTTAAAACTTCAATGTTCTAATATAGACCCTGAAAAGGGAAGACATAACTTTCAAAAGTAAAGAAGATTTAGATGGCTGAATAGAAAGAGTTAAAAAGAGATTCAAGACGATAGTGAAATCACAGAGGAAGTTTGAAAAATAATGTATGACTTTATATGAAGAGATGTGGCCCCATAGTGAGCTGAGACTGAAGAAAAGTCAGAATCAACTTGCAAAACATGATTAAAAATGGCTATATCTGATGAATAAGCTTAAGCAGGGTGAGCGAGAACAAAAGTGTACACAGAGAGGGAAAGGGAATGATAAGATGTGAACATAATGGCCTACTCACTAACAAGAATTAAGCTTAATATGATAGCAATCATTTTGAGCTATGCACTTGTGGTTTTAGGCACCAAAGAGGACCCACAAAGGAGGAAAGAATTTAGATGGCAAATGCTGGAAGTATACTCGGGAAGGCAGGGATCATTAATATGTTCTGTACTTGTCTGTGGCCAAATCATATACATGAGAAAACAGTGGAGAAATATAAAAGATCTGTGGCAAGATGGGAAAGAACAAATGGGAACTATACTTATTTGGGTTAAAGGAGAAGCAAAAAGGGATGGGAGAGATGAACAGGAAAATTCTGGGAACAATTTACAAGCTGAATTAAAATTTGTACAGCACAGCAGTTAGGTATGCAGGAAGATCTTAAAAGTAATAAAATATCACAAAATAAAAAAGAGAGGAAAGACAAATAAAGAAATAGCACAGATTAGGAAGGCATTATGAAACGTACATGAAATATTAATGTACTAGGAGTTAACTAAACAAAGAAATGCTGGATATACTAGGTAGATATGGAGAAGCAGCAGCAGAAAGGGATTTAAGCTGATGTAAAAAGAGAAACAATGTGTTAAAATAAAAGGAAAGAAACATAAAAAGAAAGGTAGAAATGAAGATGGCAGGGAAAGCAAGAGAAGACAGTGAGGTGTGGGTTTTCCCTGGGTAGTGCAGCCCCCGCAACCCCCAAAACATGCTGAATGATCGTCTGCATTAAACTGCCTATGTGTATGTTGCATTCAGCCTTGCCTTTTTTGCCCAGGTCATATTTATGCATATCCATTTAAATTTGTTAATCAGGTAAGTGCACTAATTGCATATTCATTTACATTTGTTAATCGGGTAAGTGCACTAATTGCATATTCATTTACATTTGTTAATCGGGTAAGTGCACTAATTGCATATTCATTTACATTTGTTAATCGGGTAAGTGCACTAATTGCATATTCATTTACATTTGTTAATCGGGTAAGTGCACTAATTGCATATTCATTTACATTTGTTAATCGGGCAAGTGCACTAATCAAGTGACACTTTTTAGGCACAACCCAACTGTTGTGAAAGGCATCACACAAGGACTGAGCAGTTAAAGAACAAACAATAACATTAACAAATACAAAGATAATTTTGAATGTTGTTCTACAAGGGTGCTTAAAGACTAAGGCAACGTATTAGGAGGAATCTGATTATGCAATTAACAGCACAATTACAAATGCAAGTAACATTTTTGTAGAATTTTTTAAACACCTCTCAACTGTACAGATTTTTGCAGAATGTCCAGATTTTTCCACATATTTTTGGTTGTTTTTTCATAAAATTGTGGTTTTCTGGCAAATTAGTAGCAAATCATTAAAGACTGATGTTAGAAAATAATGACAGACATTTGAGTTTCAGACTTCATACCCTTCAGAAAATTCATGCTAATGCAAAACCGGTTTATCAACTTACTAGGTTTGTAAGAGCAATATTTTAAAAATGTCCCTATTTTTGGGCCTTTGTCCCACTTTCATACATGGCTTTGTCTAGATTTCTTGTTCTAAGAGGTTGAGAGGTATGCAGATGACATATAATAAATGCACTATATTCAAGTGTTACTACTTAGTTGAATGACTGAGTGTCAAGACAAACCATTCAAACGTAACATCCTAATAGCATAAAGCAGAACTGAAGGAAGCATGAGAAACATAACTATATTACAAATTGCTACAGAGATTTCTAAGTGCTAGATTAAAAAAGCTGAAAAAGGGTGGAAAATGCAGTACTAATGAAGCTGGGAAAGTAGAGGACAGTTTTAGAAGAGTATTACAGGACTACAAGAAGTGTACTTCAAAACTACCAGAAATAAATGGTTTAGTCTTTGTTGATAGTTAGCAGGGAAGAAAAGTTTTTAGCTACTTCCTCTGCAACAATTACAACTATTAATAGTCTGAACTTACTTTTTTAGCACCTCTGGAACAGTTGGAAGTAGTAACTGTACGAACATACTTTTTTGATTAGTCTTAAAAGCTGGATAATCTATTCCCCCCTCTTACATCTTTAGGAAGATGGTTCTACTTTACAGAGATGACTTTGATTTTAAATGAGGTCTAGTCAAAGTTATAGAGGTCCACTGAGGCTTCTCTAAGCCTTTAGTCCACAGATTTTACTTATAGCCTGTTGGGAAAGAAAAAGGCAGTAGATAAACCTTAACAGCTTGAAATTAAAAAAAGCTAGAGGAAATCCATCTCCATCAGTGACTTCTTTAAGGAAATACAATACTGTTCTCTGATAGGGGAGGATTTTGCAGGATTTTAATATTACTTAGTTTAAGGGAATTAAGAGGCGACCCTACACCACTCTAGGGATCAGCACTCTTTTAGCAAATGCTTTCTTGGATTCTGGGGTTTGGTGTTTAGAGAATGAGTAGTGGGCCTTAAGCTGACTGAGAACTTCATCAGCTCTGTGCTGTGCATCATGTGTGATGTTTAGTGAAGAATCATGATGTAGACCGGAGTAACAGAGAGGCAGAGCATTGGCGATTCCTGATTTTATAAGGATCAAAGAAGTTGGAGTAAAACACAGTCTGTGTGGTATGCAAAACAAAATCAGTGCTGATCTGTTAGGATTTGGCCAAAGCTCATCGTTGATGATGTAGGTGCAGACAGTTTGGAAGTCACTTTAAGTTTGTTTGTAGGTCAATAATAGAGGGAGAAGAGTGATAGAACAGGATGTTGTCTGTATAAAGTACTTCAGAACTGGGAGATATAGCATGTCATTACTCAGAACTGTAGTCATCTTTCTCTTTATTAAAGACCCTTGTAGGACACCTTACAAGAATGTGGCTGTGGGTTAGATATGATGATTGTTTATAATGGTCTTGTTTGTTATGCAGTTGTATAGCCAAGTGAGAACACGGGGATGGGAAGATAAGATTTAGAGCTTATGGTTAAGTAAATTATGGCTGACACCCTCAAAGATGTATTTCAAGTCCATGACTAACACAGCCTCCATGTTACTCTCCTCACTTATTGGTTGCTGCGTAGATTGCAGTTTATGTGTCTTCTGAAGCCATGTTGAGAAGCTAAGAAAATTCCATACTTGTTGATAGGTTGGATGATTTGGTTGCTGACTGGTTTTTCAAATATTTTTTGTGGAAAGGCGAAGGATGGAGATGGATCTAATGTCATGTGGACCAGGTGGGATAATAAGGACATGCTTAACATTTGCTGAAACAAGACCACTTGTGGGACACAGCATGGACATAAGGCTACGTAGTTTGGCTATAAAGTCAGCTGAAAGTTTCAGAAAGCAAATGGCAAGGCATACAAGGTTAGGGTTGTGCTTCTGCTAGTTTTGAAGGAGCTGCTTCACTATTTTTACTGTAATTTGTGTGACCTAGAAAAGGAGGAGTATGCCATCACATTGTATATTACTGGGGGGTAGTGAAGAAGTTGCAGACGAGTTGAGGAATGCAGTTGGCGTAGATGAACTAGTATTTGAAATGGAGCCTTTGAATTGATGGAACAAGGTGGTAACCATGGCATATCTTTTTTTACACGGGTGAAAAGGGTCCGAGAAGGACCATTTCATTTATGCCATTAACACAGTACAATTTATAAAATGAAAGACAACTGTAAGCAGTAAAGAAAAGGTCATACTGATACAAGCAAAGGGAGAATTCATCTTCCAGCAGTGTAATAAAATACATAAAGAGTGAAAAAGGATGTTAATAAAAAACAACAATTTGTTGATTTAAAAGAGATTACTGTGCATAACAATGGACTGTGTGTGTACTACTACTCTGATACAACACTTTTTTTATTTAAACTTAGTAATAATAATAATAGCAATAATAAAATCCTGCTACCCAAATTCTTAAAATGCCATTATACGCAGGACTGTGAGACTTAAAGGTGCAGTGAGAGACTTTCATTACAGTTAGGACAAAGTTATGTGTCGGGTCTATAAATTCATACTCATCCTATAATCTATTTTTGTCTTTCAACCTACCATCTTCTTTCACCCAGATTTATATTCTAACCACAGTTTTATCTCTCGCTCCACTTTATTGCAGCCATCCTCTCCTTTCATTTACTCAAGTTATCATTTTTTTTAATTTTCTGACTTACTACCATCTCCTGTTCTATTACTGAAAATTGTTTTCACTCACTATGGTACCAAAAATACATATCCTTCAAACACTTATTAGTATTTTGTCAAGATATCTTTATCTATCTGTATACTTCATCTTCTCTTACATACACATATTCCTTTCTTTACTAATCAGTCTTCACTCTCTCATCTGATATTCTTTGTCACCTTACAAATAATCCTTTTCTCAGCTAACCATTGTCTCTTATTTATCTCTCTTGAATTCATTTAGTTCCCTGCTTCTCTCTCATTTGCTTTTGTCTCCCTCTTTCTCTTCACCTCTTGTAATTTCAATAGATTAAACTCAGTTCTTTCACTAATAAAGCTTACTAGTTCATTGGTTGCTCTGTAGTGTACTGTATCATACTAGTAAAATGGCACCCTTTACAGCTCTATTTTATATTGCACTTGTAAACATGGCAATCTATATCAAAGCTATATATTTTCATTATTCTACTCTTCTGGTTTGTTTTCATTTAATATGTTGGAACTTTTCTCCCCTGGCCTCTGCTGAAAACAGATTTCTGCCCACTCAAACTTTCCAGGTAAACAAAAGTCAGTAAAATGAAATAAATTAAATAAATAAATACAGCGTATATCTCCCTCCCTAAAAAGAGTACAGAGAACCACAGTCTTCAATAAATACTACAACTAGAAGAAAATTTAGCGTGTATGTGGTGATATGTTTATAATCTGTAAATATGTATTAAAGTGCCCAATTAACCTCTTTAGTTGTATCTTTAAACTCTCTCAGTGGCTATTAGGGTTACCACCTGTCCCACTTTGCGAGGGACAGTCCCTCTTTGGGCAGTTGTGTCCTGACAAAAAATTGTAAAAATGGCAAATGTCCTGATATTTTAGGACAAAATTATTTCCTATATTTTATGTAATAGTTGCATAAAACAGTTATTCTGTATCTAAAATACCTAAATGTTATAAGAAACAGAATAAGCAACTAAAATGCTGCAAGAATAAGCTTTTATTTAGGCAAAAAAGTTAAGTTCTATCCTTTGTACTGACCGTGGGTATGTGTTGGCCTGTAAAATCTGATGTTTGTACCAAAAATGTCCCACTTTGGCCATTTGAAAAGGTGGCAACCCTATTCAATGTTGCCATGGCTTTACTATCACTAGCTTTGCTCGCTATCATGTTCAACTTCCTAAGACAGTTCCTTCATCACTTCCTTCATAACCCTTTCCCTTCCCTATTGGGGAATTCCATGTTGGGTACAAAACTGACAGAGCTGATGAGCACTACACAATACAGGCTGCCAGCAAGGTTGTCCCTGGTTCTTACAACTCCTAGTGGGGGTGAAATACTGGTGTTAACAACCAACAAAATAAATTAGTCAAAGCATAATGCAATACACACAAAACTTAAAAGGAAGGATAAAAGCAAACGAGCTTTATTGATCACAGTACCCTGACTTTCAGCTCAAAAGTTGAGACTTTTTTTGTGATATATAGTATATAATGTTATTACCTCCTGGCAGTTAAAACTTATGCCAATATGGAGAGCAGCAGATGCATACAGCAGTTGTGACCCTGTGAAAATGCCATCAGTGCAGAAATCCTCTTAAAATGGTGTGCAACAGGAAGCCAAGAAGGAAGAATTCAAACAGCTTACTGCATCAAAGTGAACATACATACCTCTAATCTCAAGGTAGCCACTCTGTGTTGTCTCTCCACTTGAACTTGTAGCAACACATGAATACAGTCCAGAATCAGTCACCTAGTGATAGAAAACAGACAGGTTCTCTTATTATTAGGGTAACAATGGCCTCATTGATAACATGGTTACTGTAATTAAACAAGTTCGTAGATCTGCGTACTACATTCCTTCCTAATGTAACAATGGGCCATGTTTAGACGTTGTTTCATCAGCATTAAATAGAATACAAAATGCTCTGCAACAAATTAAAACTACTACTAATAAATACTAATAACTAACAAAGAATTACTTTCATCCAGCACACAGAACAGATGTTCTACTGCAATTCCAAACTGACAATCTCACATAAGACATCCCATTCTAATTTCTACTTATTCAACAGCTAATAATTTCAGTGAGGATGATTTAAGGTCAGTCCAGACCACATTTTATCAAGTTGTCACCCTCGAGAATGTGAATAAGACATCAATGGATGTTTCCAAATTTTAATTTTCACCCCCGTTGGCAACATGGATATACTGTAAAAATTACTTTTACACCTGAAATTTCATTACCAACTACACACAATACTCCACAAAAACACCTTAATCTATCAGCTGGAATAATTTATTTTCCAGTATCCATTCTCATCAACAGTCACTGCACTTTCCAAATCTTCAGCTGTTGCCCACCTCCACAATGGTGGGTCATCCACTGAACTACCTAACTATATACCAACATATTTCCTCTTACTTCCACAAGTTCTTGAGAAATGTATTGACGGGCATTCCTGGACCTCTGTAATAACTAAAAATATACTTGCCACCCTCCTGTATGGCTTACTACAGGTAGTGGAATAGTCTTCCACAATTAAGTGAAAAAATAATACTGCCAATTCTTGGTTCTCCCCAAGACCATCAGTAAGGTTTTTCATTATATTTTACTTTCTTTTCTTAAAAATGATGGTCAAAATTAGACTCCAGTCATCTGGTTATTTATCATCTCATGCAGAAAGTACTGGGATGGAATCTTATTTTCTAAAGGTATATTAAAAAGCAGGCGTCTGTGGGATGTTCTTAAGTGGAACACCTCTGACCTCCTGAGATCAGTTTGCATAGTACAGAATGCAGATGAGCACTCAACCTTATTCTACTATTCTAAATCAACAATGGAAGTCATGCTCCATGACAACTACCTGTTACTATTATCAATATGAGCTTAGCAAATCCAGGCTTCATTTTAACCTCAAATAACATCAAAGTTATTTGCTACAATAACTCAGCCTGTAACTCTCACCTTTAACTTTCAAATAACAAATATAGCACCTGTAAAATGATTAATGGTATTGTTGAACACAGTCATAAATCTAAGACACACAACACTAAATAAGTAAACAAACAGAATAAACTGAGCCCCATCTGCTTGAGTTGATGGTAGCTTTGGAGGTTGTAAAAGATCCAGTGGCACTTATTAAAAAGATTATTTATTTATTTCCAGTTTGATGACCAGGGGTGTCCACTGGGCTCAGAGAGCTCGTTTTCAGTGGAGGCCCGGGGAGAAAAGCTCCATGTCACAAAGTTTAGATACAGACACAATATAGAAAAGAACAATAATTTACAATTATATTTCATGCTAGAGAGCAGGTATAATTTCTTAGGTACATGTTACCTTTAGATACACACAGAATATTAATAATGAACAATTTACAGTTACATTTCATGTTAGAGAGCAGGTGTAGATTCTTAGGTACATGGTACAAATTTGATATTTACAATATGTACATATGTGTGGTAGCCTATAGATCATAGCTAGTGAGGCTATTAATCATAGCTGGAGAGGGGTTTAGAGGTGGAGAGAGACTTATAGGACTCGGTGGGGAGAATGCAGTTGCATTTTTCTGTTAGAGTAAAGGTAGAAATGTAACTGAGATTTAAAGTTTGCACAGGTCCTTAGAGAGGAAGGAAGATAATTCCATTTTTTTGCTAAGGAAAAACATAGCAGGAGATGACCAGCAGGACGATTGGGTTTTCAGACACAGATTAGGTTTTGGTGAGTAGATCTGAGAGTTCTCAGAGGGGTCTAGGGGAAGAAGGATGTTGCACAGAGCAGGGCACTTAGAGGGTTGAAAGATTAGTTTGTGGGCTGTGGTAATCTGAAGATAGTCTAGATGGTTGTAGAGTTCAAGCCAGTGTAACAAATTAAGGGCAATACAGTGATGGGAGGAGTATTTGGCTTTGGTGACAAATTTAGAAATCTTATTATAACAGACTTCCAATTTTGAAGTGAGTGTGGCAGATAAGTTAGTTAATAGAGGAGCACCATACATTAGTGAGAGGAGTAGATAGGTAGTGGCAAGTGTTTGTCTGGTGGAAGGAGAGAGAAATTGGATGTTCCTGCATAGCATACCAAGATTTATATGGATTATTTTAATGTTTCGCTGGATGTGAGTGTCGAATTTCAGGTGTTCATCAATAGTGACCCCAATTAGTTTGGCAAAGGGAACAACCTCTATAGTGGAGTTATTTTGGTTAATGATTTGGAATGAATTTTATCAAGAGGGGAAGCTTTTGAGAGAGAGAATAATAGTATTTTGGATTTATTGGCATTTAGTGAGAGGTGATTCTGAAGCATCCAAATTTCAGTGGTGGAGAAAGCAGCTTGGGTCAGTGTCTGAAGCTCTGAGAGGTTGCTGGCACTGCAGATTAATGTGGAATTGTCTGCATATTGTACAATTTTGGTATTGGGTATGGCTTTGTGGAAATTGTTAATAAAGATGTTAAACAGCATTGGACCGAGTATGGATCCCTGGGGAACCTCAGTGGGGGGTGAGAAGGAAGGTTAAGGTGCCTGTCCCCCATTTTACAGCTTGAGATCTATCGGAGAGGTAGCTAGAAAACCAGAATAAGGTATTCTGTGAGAGATTAAGGTCGGAGAGATGGTTTAGGAGATGTGTGTGGGAGATGGTATCGAATGCCTTGGACAGATCTAGAAGAACAGTAAAAAATATTTTTCCAGAGTCTCAGGCAAAATTTATTATCTCTAGGAAGGGGAGAAGTGCAGTGGTTGTACTATGGCCTGGACGGAAGCCATGTTGGATTGGTGTGATTAGTTGGTTATTGGCTAAGAATGGCATGAGCTGAATGTGAATGCATTTTTCTAGTAGTTTGGAAATTGGGGACGGCTGTGGGGTGGAAGTTAGAAATGTTATTGTTTTTGCCTCCTTTATGGAGAGATAGAATGAAGGCAGTGTGCCATAGTTTGGGAACATAAGATTCTAGCATGGATCTATTGATCAAGATGCTAATGGGAAGAGCAATACCATCTGCGGCTATTTTTAGGATGGAGGATGGGATATTGTCATGGGCAATGGAGCAAGGTTTTAATTTGGAGAGTAATTTTTTTTTTTTATTTTTATATATAGGATGTTGAGATGGGTTTAAGGTTGAATATAGGCGGAGGGTGTTGTAGATGGTGGTGGTGACAAAAGGGTGGATTGAGGGGAGGGGTTATTGTTAGGGAAGGTTTTGGTCAGTTCAACTATGGAGTTAGTGAAGAAGGAGTTGAATAGAGAGGCTATTTCAGGGTCGAATTTGCTGGGGTCAGGGCAGGGGTTGCTTTTGGTACCTGGGTTGAGAAGAGAATTAATGGAGTTCCAGAATTGTATTGGGCTTTTAGATTGGTTAGATTGGAGTTTAATATAGTAGGACGTTTTGTCTCTGATGATTTGTTTTTTAGCAAGGTTGTGATGTTGTTTATATTTAAGAAAAGTTTCAGGCTGCTTGTTTTGATGGTATGTTTTCCAGAATGTGTCTCTTTGTAGCATACGTTTTTTTGGTATCTTTGGTTAGCCAAGGGGCGGATTTGGTTTTTACTCTTTTTGTTCTTGGTGGTGCTAGGGAGTTGAGGATGTTTAAGAAGGAAGAGTTGAAAAATTCTACGGCATTATCTAGTGGAAGGGTTTTTAGTGGATTCCAATTTGTTTGTTTCAGGGAGTTAGAGAAGGTAGTTGGGTCAAAGTTTACGAGGTTACGTGTGTGGATGACTAGTTGAGGAGAGGAGTGGGCAGCTCAGTAGATAAATGCTGGTAAGTGGTCTCCTATAGGGTCGGGTGTGATGCCAGAGTTTAAGATTTTACTGGGATGGGAAGCTAGGATCCAGTCTAATGTGGTACCTGGCAGGTTAGTTTTATTGGGCCTGGTGATGGAGTTAGTAATTTGTGTATAGTTAAATAGATAGATGGATATGGTGGGATTGGGGTTATTGATTTTATTCCAATCGATGTTTACATCTCCAAGTATATAGGTCTCCTGCTTTATATTGGTCGAGGTCCAGAGGAGTATGTCCTCCAGAGTAGTGGTGTTGTTACCAGGGGGGGCATAGACAGCAATGATACAAATTATTTTGTAGTTATTTACTTTTAGCAGGCCTGTTATTATTTCTGCATTATTGAATGTGGGGATAGGATTAGAGTATGGAGTGATGGATAGTAGGTTAGAGTAGATTAAGACTACCCCACCACCTTTTCTGTTTGGGTGGTCATGTCTGGGGGATTGGAATCCAGGAGGAAGGATTTCAGAGTCACTAATGTGAGGTTTTAGCCATGTTTCGGAAATAGCTACAATGTCGGGTTGGTTGTAGTTCAACCAGGCATGGAATTGGGTTACTTTATTTCTTAAACTTTGTGCATTAATGGTGAAGAATTTGAGGTATTTATTGTTAGCTTTATAGTTTGAGGTGGGGAGATTAGCAGTACAGGTAGTGTTTGGTCCAGGATTTGGAAGAATGTCTCCAGCTAAGCAGAGGTAGTTAAGGAAGGGTAATAGTATTTTTGATTTGGTGTTTAGTAGTTGTGGGAAGTAAAGTATTAGCTTAGGAGTACAGTACTTAGTTGTGCGGGGAAATAATTTTATTTTGAAGTAGTGGAGTGGGTTGGGTTGACGTAGTGAAGCGGATATGTTGTGGAAGTGTGTTTTTGAGTGATAAGAAAGGAGGTTAGGAATGGGGGAATAGGATAGGAAGGGTGGGTGGAGTAGGTTGTGGGAGTAAGAGGTAGTGAGATATAAAGGGAGTAAGACTAAAATGCAAATAGTTGGGGTGAGAATGGTCTGAGGTAGGAGTCCTGGCATAGTGGATAAGTGTAAAGATATAGTAGTGGGAGATGAATTAGGGAGTTAGGTCAGAGAGGAGGAGTGACTGAGATAGGCAGGTGGAGGAAAAGGGGGTGGGGCTGTGGAGGAGGTGATTGGTTGATAGAGAGGAGGAGGGGTTTAGGGTTCCAATAAAGGTAGGAGTACTGGGGCGGGTGGGAATTGGGGGCAGGGTAGGGGAGCGGAGTGAGCCTATAGGGCAAACGGAGCGGGAAGAGCTAAAGAGAAGGTGGGTGGTTGAAACCAATCAGCCAGCTGAAGCAGAAAAGTGTGCTTTGTGACTGAAGTACAAGGACAGCAGGGGAAAATGAGGCTGAGGGGAGTAAGGTGATGAAATACAGCTCGTCAAGTCAAAGCAGGCCAGCGGGGCAAGTATGAATGGGAGTGGGATATAGCTTGGGAGAGAAGGAAAATAGATATAGGAGATCTTAATGAGTAAGTGGGAGAGCAGTGCCACCTAGTGGTAAAAATATATATGATGTATATATGGTGGGATGGGGGTTATGAGAGTTTACAACACTCTATGTAGGTGTGGCTAGAGCCAAGCCCAGAGTCAAGCACAATCACTAAAAACTCTAACAGAATAAGGCTATGTACTGTTCATAGTAAGAATAAGAGGTATTGTTGTGTAGTACTATCAGGTAAGAAATAACTTAAAACAGGCTGGGTAAGAAATATCTTAACACAGGCTAGAATCTAGCATGTAATAGACACAAGGGTGTTGAAACTAACAGGCAGTCTAATAAGAAAGGGGGGGGTTCTTTGCTGCCAAGCTACTTTACAGCATGCCAACTTGCTAGAGAGTACGGTAGATAATGCCTTAAATAAGTATATTGTAAAATGTAAAAACTAAGCCAACATACTTTGCAGATAAGGCAATACTGCAAGGTAAGATAACAGAGCTGTGTGATGAGCGAGTTTCATTGCAACCATTTAATGCAGCATGCAGGACTTTTAACAGTACGCTGTCAGTATGGAGATGAAAAAGGCAAACTTGACCGATAGCTGAGGAGAGAAAAAATAATAAAAATGTATACCAAATATGGGGTTTAGCATACAAAAGATAGATGGAGACATTTTAGAGAGGACAGAAACAGAAACTCAAACAATATAAACACAAACTGTTAAGACTACCACATCTGCATTCA
This sequence comes from Protopterus annectens, assembly GCF_019279795.1. Lineage (NCBI taxonomy): Eukaryota > Metazoa > Chordata > Ceratodontiformes > Protopteridae > Protopterus > Protopterus annectens. The sequence goes on along the minus strand of NC_056741.1, from coordinate 1,666,247,526 downwards.
CTCTAGCACAGTAGTACAAATGCAATGCTACACAAAATTTAGCTTTAAAACTCTGCTACAGTTAATAAATATACTTAGAAAAAAGTTAATTCAGATGTGTAATCGGGGTGAAAAAGTGATACATTCCTCTGAACACAGCAGAACACAAAGTCACAGCTAGACAGCAGGCTATTACACCTGTTGCAGTGAGCATTACATAACTACAGCATATCTGAAATGTACGACGAGTAAAAAGTTGTTACTAAAGCAGGGAAAACAGTAAGCAAACAAATGCATTAACCAATGGGTAAAACTCACTCTTTCAACTGTCTTTGTATATGGCATACTCACCTTTACTGGTAACTTATTTATTAGCAGTCTCCATAGGAAATCCTGACAGTCTACCATGGTGCATCACTTTTTTCCTCACTTTAATGCCTTTAATCACTTAGTCTGGTAAATTTTCCCATGGATTTACATAATAATACTGCTGTGTCATGTCATTCTCTGTATCATCAGTTTTTATTTTCCATGTTAGTATTTTTCTTGACAATTTTGAATTGCTTCATTTAAATACTGTTCTTTCTCTGTTTCTTATTCTCGTCATTTCCTAGAACTTTTTGTACTTAAATTTAAACTTTCTCACTATTAAATTCTCTTCCTTTATCTACTTTAATGTTCTATACAAGCTTTAAAAAGCAGAATATAGAAATGGATTTATTAACTCCAATTCCCCTACGTCTTTATTCAAATACAGCACACCTCTTTTCACAGGGTTTAAACTTGAACCCTACATGAAAGAAAACACCAACTGCACGATTTCTTTTTGGTATTTTACTGGGATCATATAAACATTAACATAAATGGTATTCTCCCATTAATATCGAATTCACCTGATAAACCGTTTCCCTGAACACTAATGTATGTGTCTTCTACAGAAGACATATTTCTTTCTTTTATCAAACCCTCCCATTGTGTCTTAACATTTTTTCCAAATTTTATTCCTAACAAAGACATTTCCTTCTTTGAAAAATACAGCCCCCACCATCAATTTTCACCACATCACCCAAATGCTTACTTTTTTTTATTTATTCACGGTCATTCCTTTAAAGATCCATTCAGATAAACCAACACTTCCCTCATCCATATTTTGTCCTTAGCAACTACAACTATCAAAACTACCTGTATCACCACCTCCATTTGCATCAAATATACAGCATCTTTCATTTTACAACATCATTCACTATCGCATTTATCATCAATGCAAACAATATTCCTATCATGGGACATCCTTCCCTTATACCAAACTTTATGGATATTTCTTTACTCAGCCACCCATTCACTAACACTCTCACTCTATTACCCAGATATACTGACATTCCTAAGTCCATAGTTCGCTATAATATCCCATAAAGCATTATGCCCTTCTATGCCTTGTTAATACCATCTACCATAAGTTTCACATCCTCCCCTATATCTTCATCCACAGTCTCTGTCCACAGCCAGTAACAATTCTTGACATCCCATCCCTTTTGTACCATATACAATTTCTTCCATATCCTTCATCTTTCTTTTCATTCTCCTTTGCATTATTTCCCCAAATTTTATAATCTGGTTTATTAAGTGTGATGGGTTGCCCTTTTTTTTTTATTTCATTTTTCTCATCTTTCTTCCATATAAATTTTAATATCCCACTATTCAACTCTTCATAAAGAAGACATTTCTTCAACCATTCATTCAGTATATTTACAAAATACACTCCTTGCCAGTCCATTAATTTTGTGTATATTCCATACCCTATATCATGTGGATCTGATACCGAAAAAACATTTACTTTCCTAAGTAGTTCATCCAATTCACTAATAATAATCTATTTTTCAAATTCTTCCTCATCTCATTCTGGATATTTCTTTACTTTCCATTCTCTCTCTTATATTTGTCATCCTTATACTCTTGTACACATTTTCCATGTGCAGTACTACAAAACACATTATTTGCTTGTGTTCTTTTTATATGTCATTATCCATTTTTTAATTTCTCTCATTATACTAATATATCTTTCGTTACTATTTTACCCAAATATGCAGATACCTCCTCACTTGTAAACACTATCTCTGCCTAAACAGTTGTTGTATCTTTCGGCTTTTCCCGGTTAGGTCGCCACAGCAGAACTCCGGTCCGCTAATGATTGGCAGTAGATTTTTACGTACCGACTTGGCAGGCCTGACGCACAACCTTCAATGAAGGTACGCCCATTCACGCATGTCTCCACACAGAAGACGCTTTAGCTGAGAATCGAACAGGACAACGTCTTACTATGAGGCGACAATGCTACCGCAGCACCACCACCGCAGCTATCTCTGCCTAAACAGTAATGCCTTCATTTTTAATTGATTTTTTCTGTATACGTCTTTTTCTACACCATAACACTCTGCTGTATTATTCTCTAAATTCTTTAATACATTTCTATAAATTTTCCCATATTTCACTTTGTCTTCCTTTCACATCATCCTACCACTGGGGGAAAAAAAACTTTTTATACTTTTCTAAATTCAGTCCACTACTCAGACCAGTTTTTATAGAAGTCCTTCATTGTTATATTACCATTTCATAACTGCAGTACTTTCCACACTCCGATTTCATCTCATAATGTCTCCTTTATTCTTTGTATTCCCTTTCCTGTTTTAATATACTCCTTTGCTTCCATCACCTCCGTCCATATTGCTAAATGGTCTGAAAAACCCATCACAACTGTATCATCTGCTACCCCAAGCCTTCTGATAATACAAAATACCCCTTCTATAAGTCCATTAACTTTTATTTCACACAGCTAATTTACCACATCTGATCAGTTCCTGATTTTTTTTACATCTTTCCCTTTCTTGTTATGTTTCCCCATAAACTGCAATTAAAGTTCTCTGCAATTATAATTTTCATGTTAACCACCACAAAGTCTAACATTTGATTAAACTTATTCTCTTTCCTTGCTAGTTATACATATGCATATATTGCTATAATTCTATAAATACGTTCTTTTTTACTGAATACATTTTTATTGATTTTCAGAAATAAACATATATACAGTATGTGTACCAAAGAAATATTTATATAGTCAAAGCTTAAAGTGGAGAAAATTCCAAAAACAAACATTACGAAACTATTTACATAGGATGACTATACTTGAAAAACTTTGTTTTCTTGAATGTATCTTTCAATAAGATTATAATTTATTACAGTCTTCTGTTTCCAGCACTTGATTTGCTTTCTGCAAGGCAATGCTTAAGGAAGTAGGTTGTTCTGTTCTTTCCTTGATTGTTTTCAATTCCAACTGTGAGACTGATAAAACTATGTTCTTGAAATGTTTACAATTGTAAGGAGTTACAGCTTTCCAGTTTTGTTCAATATTTTTCCTTGCAATAGCAAGGAGAGTCCTCAAAATTACATATATTTGCCTTGGAACACAAGATGGCACAGATATATTCGACAAAACTAGAGATTTTGTAAGTTGGAAATTATCATGCACAGAGCCTGTAACAAACAATTAATACTTTCCCAATATTGTTTAAGTAAATGACATTCATAGAACATGTGTTGCCAATTGGCTATTGACTGTGATTTACACCTCCAACATCTATTTTCTTTACTATATATTAGTTCTAATGTGTGTGGTTTGTTAAGTATGTTCTATATATAAATTGCCATGTGAAAAGTTGCCAATATAGTGATAAAGATGTTAGGTTTGGAAAAATAAGAATTCGTTTTTTATCTTTATCATCTGGCATTTTTACCATTATCTGTTTCATAGTATTTCCACATATTTTGTTTATTATGAACTCTTGTTTCTTTAACTAATTTGTACAATACTGATAAAATTCCTTTTCCATTTGTGGACATTCCATCAGCATTATTAACTGCTCTATGAACATAGGAACCTTTTCCAAAACAGACTTCTGCATTACTGCCTTTTGCTTTAAAACTGTTTATCTTAATCCTTGCGGTGTTAACCACGTTATTTTCAAGGTTGAGCTCACTAATAATTTGCTCCATCATTAGTACTTTATTAGTGTTTATCAACCGATGCCAATAAATTAGACCATTCATACTGTTTTCACTGCTACTGAGTCCTGAGTTATAACATTATTTTGTGTATATGCCTTGGGGAATATGAAAAAAGACCATACTTTTATATCCGGATTTCTGTTTATAAAGTGCATAAAAGAATTTAGGGTATTGATAATGTATTTAGAGTTTACATTTTTTTGTTTCCCTGTTGCAATGTATTCCCTCAATAACCAAAGTAAGGTATTCGGTACTATTTCCATATGTTTATATTGTATCACAAGTGTTTTTTAAGCAGATTTTTTCATGTACTAGTTTCCATTTGGAAGTATATTATTTGTTTAACCATAGAGAAACTGTTTTTAAAGTTGATGATTGTATATATCCTTCTAAATCTGGTAAGCCTATGCCACCTTCTTCCTATTTGTCAAAATGATGTCTGAGGGCAACTCTAGGTTTTTTTAGGGTACCATAAGAATTCTGTTATTAACCCTTCAAATTGTTTTAAATGTGATTTATGTGGAGGTAGTGAGCAAGCTTGTATAAAATACAGAATTTATAGGAATATAATCATTTTAATTATATAAGGCCATGTCAAACCCAGATTTGATGAATATGCTTCACCTCAAAAAATCTAGATCCCTCAGAACCACAAGGGCGGGAGACTTAAACCTTGACACAGTTATAAATAGAACGTGCTGGAGGGACAGATTCATCACCCAGAGACTCCCTATGCTGTGGAACAAAATCCCAGTACATGTGAGGCAGAGCACCTCGCTGGCCTTGTTCAAGAGGAATCTTGACCAATGGATGGGAGATTGCAGATATACCCCAGGGATTACTTCAGTGTCACTGCTTGACAGAGGCACAGAAAAATGATAGGCATAGTTTTTATTCAAACTAAAGGGGTGGCAAAAGCCACATAACTATGGGCTAGGCTTATAAATGCCCTTGGGCAGATAGCCTAGTATGAACCTATGAACCTATATAGTCTTTCCTTCATGGTAAAAAATACCTTATTCCATTTTTGTATGAGTTCTTTGATATTATCCAAAATTTCTTTATAGTTTAGTTGCTCTGTTGTATCTATGTCATTTGTAATTTTAACTCCTAAGTATTTGATTGTATCATTTCTAGATAGATATTTATGATAATTTTATTTAATGCTTCTTTGTTCATATTTATTAGTAACAAATTGGTTTTATTTTCATTAAATTATTGTCCAGAAATCTTTTTAAACTGCTTTGTTGCTTTCCATAGTTCTTTTAGTGTGTTATTATCTTCTTTTAAAGTCAATAAAATGTCGCCTGCAACTAGTTGAATCTTTAACTCATGGTCAGTATCTAATTGAATTCTGTTTGGGTTTGCAAGTATGACATTTGCTAATGGTTCTGTTACTAATGCAAACAACAAAGGAAAAAGTGGACAACTCTGTTTTGTACCTTTTGTAATGGTAATAGGCTCCAACAAATAGGATCCTATTTTTATGTATGCCAAAGATTTATTATAAAGAGACGTTATTAGTGAGGCAACATTTTTTGAAAATCTATACTCCACTAGTACAAGTCAAAGGTAATCCCAATTCACAGAATCAAATGCACTGTTAATATCTAAGCAAATGACATTCATTTTATTTTTGTTTTGTTTATGAAATCAATAAGAGACAAAATTCTCTTTATATTGTCATATGTATTTCTGTTTTTAATGAATCCTGTTTGATCATTCTCTATTAATAACAACAATATTTGTTTTATTCTGTTTGCATGAACTCTCATAAACATTTTATAATGTATATTTAATAAACTTATGGGTCCATATAAGGTACGCGCTGTGATGCCCGTGCCCTGGCCCAGCAATCAAGGAGCTTCAATCCTCACCACTAACACCAGTGAGGGGCGTCTCATATAGGAGGAAAGGATAACAAATGCACACAGTAAAGTGCAATTTCCCTTAAGAGCACACAGAGATCACAGTCAGTCTGGGGCTGGTCAGTCCCTTGCTCTCCAGGTCCCCAATAAGACTCCCCACTGGCACAGCTATAGGGTCCAGATCTCAGCCTAGTGGGCAAGCTAAAACCTCAATCACTCTCTCTGTCCAACCAGTGTTCTTGTCCCTGCCCAAGTAGCTGAAACACACACACACACACTTTGAGAAGAGTTTATACACCCACACAGACACTCCTGGGGAAGGCTGGCACAGGTTCTCCAGCTGTGCCCCCTTTTCCCCAGACTATATGGTAGTATCAGCTGCCACCATCCACTAATATTTATCAGCTACTCAAAGCCCCTTAAAAGGGTGTCCAATTATTACTGTGCAATGTTATTATCCAACTGGTAAGTGTGACTAAACAGTCAAGGCTTATTAGAGTGAATTGGTGCAGGATCACTATATACATGCAATGTACTCTAGAGCTTAAATTATCTCTACACAAAACAGCCACAGTTAAAAGGGTTTAAAAATATTTAATAATAAATAATTAAAAACACAAGGCAATACTTTTTACTACACAGTGCTAGTCAAGAGTTGAGATCACAGAGAAATATTTAAAATAATTCAGTAGTACAGTTCTGATATCACAGAAAAACACAGTCTAATCTTTCTAGTTTCTAGCTATTTCTATGAGAAAACATAAATCTAAGATAAACTTACATATAGAGCAATGGCAGTGCTGAGTTGGATGGTCAAGACAAAAATACTTAATGCTCTCTGATTCTCTCCCTTTTTAAAATCACATTCCTGGTTCCCATTACATAATTCTTCACACTTTCCTGGGGTTCTCAAGCTAACAGGCTACATTCTTTAGTAAGCTCACACGAGGTCAGGAAGCAAAGCCATTAAGGACATTTATGCATGCAAATTTTGGCCATTAACTCTGGCCTTAAAACAATAGCAAGAATTCCTTCATCCAGACAGGCTGGAGCCAACTTTAAAGATCAAAGACAGCCATAAAATGCTTGACTTAGCTTCCTTACAGCAGAGTGCACTGTTGTTACATTTTTTTCAGTTCCACATGTAACACTATTTTTACCATTTAGGACACAAGCCTGTGGTTTACATTAATATTTACAAATGACAGAATTATCAATAAAATTCTATCTGGCTAGGCTGGCAGCCTTCACCTATCTCCACTAGCCTTTTCCTATCATCACACATGCATCAGGTATTTTTATCTTGTTTCAAAATTGGTGATATCTGAGTGTATTTCCAAGAAGGTTGGCATTTATTACCTTCTTTAACTGATGTGAACACACTTAGTAATATATTTAATGCATTATTAGATAGTAGTTTAAACATCTCTGGTGTCATGCTATCATTACCTGGGGCTTTGTTTAATTTTAGTTTCTTGATTTGTGCTTTAATTTCTGTCATAGTTACATCTTTATTATTTTTCTGTGTTCATCTGATAGTCTTAGTCTTATATTTTCCTTAAGGAATTTTCTAAGTGTGTCACTTGATTCCACTTTATTTTCTTGACTAGTGAGTTTAGTTTATGTATTATTTTTCTGTGTTCATCTGATAGAAAATCCCTTAAGGAAAATATAAGACTAAGTGATTCACTTGATTCTACTTTATTATCTTGAATACTGAGTTTATTAAAATACACTCTAAAGGCTTCTAGAATTCCTTCTAAGTCTGATACTTTTCTTTTTTGTCTATATTGAATATTTCTTTTATCTGATTTGTCTTTATCATTCTTTTCATCTTGTTAGCTATTCTCCTTTGAATTTTTGGATTCACAGAGTAAGTGCATAGTTTGACCTTCTCTAGATTAATCATTGTTTTATGATTCAATATCTCTAAGTATTTTTGTTGAGGTCTTCTGTTAGATATTATGAATATAAGGCTGAAATAAATTCTGTTGTAAATATGCTGAAAGAAAAAGTTGCTTGAATATATGTATAGAGTTTAAAATGTGCATTCATACTATATGCATAACAGACAGGCTTCTCTTCGCAGCATCAGGAAATGCCTAACAAAGCAATATTGGAAAGCAAGCATTATATGTTTTTCTCATGTTTGCAGAACAAATATCTATTAACAGACATCCTTTTTTATAAATTCAGCAATACGTGATATTTTTTCCAGTAGGAACAGCTTATACAGATGTTTCCTTTCAGATTGGCATCCTCACATCAGCAAAAGTGCTTAAATCACAAAAGGAAAATAGAAAAGTCTACAAACAGACATTATGTGACTTCCCACAGAAGGCCAGAAAAATATACCAAGAGGAAATGTGTGCATGACTAGCTCTCTATATAGCAATTGTATTAATTCAGTTATGTGGGAGAAGGACAGAGAGAGAGGTATTTTGTAGAAGTCATCATTCATATCTGTAATGAAGGAAAACTTTGTAAATATATGCTACAAATCTGACAGACTACATGTGGTTTGTTATAAAATAAGTTATCAGTAATTGTGCTTATAGCTGCAAAATATATTTCTTTATCAATTTGCAATTTGAAAGGTGTGGTGCTTTAAACAGACTACAGATGGAGTCACGCAAAGTTCTGTGTCTCTGATTCAGCAGTAAACAGCACAGCAAAACTGTGTGTCTTAAGACTTTGGATCCAGCAGGCATAGGAGGAGAGCACAAGAATTTAAAATAAATTTTTCAATGGTAATCCTTTGACAACGTTCCTAGCCTGTATCCAAAAACAAGGGGGGTGAATGGGTAATGCCTTGTATAAGGTCACTCCTGTAAAAGCACAGTAAATAACATTTATGTGAAGTACTTCAGATTTCTACAGTTTTCTACAGTTTGTAGCAGTACAGTTTAATAGATATCTAAATCCAGTGAGACTGCATTGCAGGAAGGTGAGCAGTTCCATAAATTCTCCAGAAAAGTTGTACAAGACAAAGTTGTAAGACTGAAACTGACAGTTTTGCTGTACCAACTTCACAAGTGACTACAGAAACTTTTCAACCATCTTCAGTAAAGCAGCTTGGCCATCTGCCTCTCTGTTGACTGGTAAGAAAATTATTCTGGGTTACATACAGTATGAATGCCATAGAGGTAATAATAATAGAATAAATGTATATACTGCATATTAGCAAATGTAAAACCTTATTAGGGAAAGTTAATAGTAAGGCATTATGCAAATGAATTGCAATATTTGACTGGTATTTGAAACAAAATCATGTGTGGTATAAAAAATGTTTATTGTGTGTACAATGTCATAAAAATACAGTGCATGCCACTATTCAAAGTTTAGACTGAACAGACAAAAACTGTAATGGTAAATAACCAAAAAAAGTTAATATGTTGACATTATATTCAAATGTTAGGCAGTTATGTTCTGTCACCAGATGTAAAAGGTTTATTTCAGAATTACAACAGTCAAATCAGTTACTGATAGAACCTCTAGTACATTTTGTTACAAAAGAATGTAGTAAACTTCTAAAAGACAGACACAATGAGTTCAGGAAGCTTAGACAAGTTATAAATACATCTTTTCAAAAGTGCATAGGAGTTTTAGATTCAGCAGAACAGGTTACTAAAGAATGTCAGAAAGACCACGCAACATTACAGGAAACTATTCAACAGCAGTTGCAGGATAAAGGAAATAAATTAGCTGAACTGACAGAGACTGGGAACTTCCTGCATACACAGCTAATCTGTACAAAAAAAATATATTTTGTAATATGTTTGTAAATGGTTAAGCATACATGGTAGGATGGTAGGGACAAATCATTCTCAAATGTTTTACTTTCATTCAGCTAAATCAAGACATGTATCAGTACTACAGTAAAGTAGAGCATATGACTGCCATTCTTAGCATAGTCAAAAGGTAAACAAAACAGTTCTAGTGCATAAAATTAAATGAAAATAGTTAATAAGAGTAAAGATTTCAAGTCACAAGACTGACATGCTTGTATAAAGATATACAGATACAAGACAGACATGCATGTGTGTTCTTTTCATCTAGAGTACATTTCTTTACAATGCACAAACGCAAAAGGCAGACAACAGCAAATATAAATAATGTGAATATAAACGCGTTAGTTAAGCTAATATCTATTTTGTTTTTTACAATTTTATATAATTGTACAGTAACACCACGCCAAACAGTTAAAGTACTGAATTTTAAAAAGAAAATCACAGATGGTATTAGTCAAACAGTCTTTGTAAAATAAATGGCAGAGTAGTTAGTTAAATAAATAAAAAAATACTGAAATCCATGTAAGCTAATTGTAATGTAATATAAATGCATAGTTATGCAAATCACAATCAAATTAAAGGAAAAATGCCAAAAGAATTAATTATAGTTTATAGAGTATAAAATGTGAGCTCAGACCTTCCTAGACTAGATGAATAGTTACAGGAAATGTTGGAAAGATAAATGAAACAAGACTGATTGCCAGACAAGTAGCTTGAGTTTTTCTAAAGCATCATTGTTATTAAAACATAATTGTTAAAATGTTTACATGCAACACTATTTGGTAATTGTAATAAAATGTCACAATTGTGCATAGATGTCACTGATAATCTGTTTGCAAGTAAATGTTAAAAGAAAAAAACTCATTTGCATCAAGTACAACCAGCAGATGGGCTACAGTATACATACAGTTCAAATCAATTGTGCAGGAGGGTGTAAATACCTAATAGTGGTAATAAACAGCAAAAGCTTTATAAAAATGATCAAATCAGACAGGGGTCTATAGTTTGGCAGCCTAGTAGAGTAAATGTGTGGCCAAAGTATTGGGCTGGTGCACATTCTAAAGCAAATAAACAATACTGTAGTATACTACAGGAGGAGGACACTTTCTCAGTTTTACATTGACTGTATAAGCAGTAACCCAGCCACTGGGGATGCACAAGCCAGTGCATTTCTTTGTGCTGGTCCCAAGCCCAGATAAATGGGGAGGGTTGCATCAGGAAGGGCATCCGGCATAAAATTTCGCCAAAACTTTTCATGCAGTCACCAGTTACTATTTACATACCGGATCAGTCGAGGCCCGGGTTAACAACAACCGCCACCAGTACTGTTAGCCAACAGGGTGCTGGCAAAAATTGGGCTACTGTTGGCCGAAAGAGGAGAAGAGGCGGAAGCATGGCCGAAGGCAGGAAGAGAGGAGAAAGTCTAGGACTGTGGTAGTGAGGGTCTGAACTTTGAATGTTGGTAGTATGACTGGTATAGGGAGAGAGCTAGCTGATATGATGGATAAAAGGAAGGCTGGTATATTGTGTGTGCAAGAGACCAGATGGAAGGGGAGTAAGGCTAGGTGTATCGGCGGTGGGTGAAAATTGTTTTATCATGGTGTGGATGGGAGGAGAAATGGCGTAGGAGTTATTCTGAAGGAACAGTATGCAAAAAGTATTTTGGAGGTGAAAAGAGTGTCCAATAGAGTGATGTTTATGAAGATGGAAATTGATGGTGTAATGATGAATGTAGTTAGTGCATATGCTCTACAAGTTGGGTGTGCAATGGATGAGAAAGAAATATTTTGGAGTGAATTGGATGAAGTGGTGATGACTGTACCCAAGGGTGATTGGAGCAGATTTCAATGGGCATATTGGTGAAGGGAACAGAGGGGATGAGGAAGTGATGGGTAGGTATGGTGTTAAACAAAGGAATACAGAAGGTCAGATGGAAGTGGATTTTGCGAAAAGGATGGACATGGCTGTGGTGAATACGTATTTTAACAAGAGGGAGGAGCATAGGGTGACATACAAGAGTGGAGGAAGATGCACACAGGTGGATTATATCTTATGTAGGAGGGCCAGTTTGAAGGAGAGTGGAGACTGTAAAGTGGTGACCGGAGAAAGTGTAGTTAGGCAGCATAGAATGGTGGTTTGTAGGATGATGTTGGTGATCAAGAAGAGGAGGAGGAGTGTGAGGGCAGCACCAAGGATCAAATGGTGGAAATTGAAAAAGGGTAATTGTGAGGTGGAGTTCAGGGATGAGTTAAGGCAGGCACTGGGTGGCAGTGAAGAGTTACCAAATAGCTGGGTAACTACAGCAGAGCTAGTAAGGAAGACGGCTAGAAAGGTGCTTGGTATCACATCTGGACAGAGGAAGGACGACAAGGAGACATGGTGATGGAATGAGGAAGTACAGGAGAGTATACAGAGAAAGAGGTTGGCAAAGAAGAAGTGGGATTGTCAGAGAGATGAAGAAAGTAGACAGGAGCATAAGGAGATGAGGTGCATGGCAAAGAGAGAGGTGGCGAAGGCTAAGGATAAGGCATATGAAGAGTTGTATGAAAGGTTGGACACTAAGGAGGGAGAAAAGGACCTATACTGATTGGCTAGACAGAGGGACCGAGCTAGGAAAGATGTGCAGCAGGTAAAGGTGATAAAGGATAATGAGGGAAACATACTCCCAAGCGAGGAGAGTGTGTTGAGGAGATGGAAAGAGTACTTTGAGGGGTTGATGAATGAAGAGAATGAGAGGGAGAGAAGGCTAGATGATGTAGGGATAGTGAATCATGAAGTGCAATGGATTAGCAAGGAGGAAGTAAGGATAGCTATGAAGAGAATGAAGAATGGAACGGCTGTCGGCCTAGATGACATACCTGTGGAAGCATGGAGGTGTTTAGGTGAAATGGCAGTGGAGTTTTTAACCAGATTGTTTAATGAAATCTTGGAAAGTGAGAGGATGCCTGAGGAATGGAGTGTTTTGGTACCAATTTTTAAGAATAAGGGTGATGTGCAAAGCTGTAGTAACTACAGAGGGATTAAATTGATTAGTCACAGCATGACGTTATGGGAAAGAGTAGTGGAAGCAAGGTTAAGAAGGGATGTGATGATTAGTGATCAGCAGTATGGTTTCATGCCGGGAAAGAGCACTACAGATGCGATCTTTGCTCTGAGAGTGTTGATGGAGAAGTACAGAGAATGTCAGAAGGAGTTGCATTGTGTGTTTGTAGACTTAGCGAAAGCATATGACAGGAAGTCAGGAGCGTCAGAAAAGTATGTAAGAGTGTTACAGGATATGTACGAGGGTAGTGTGACAGTGGTGAGGTCTGCGGTGGGAGTGACGGATGAGTTTAAGGTGGAGGTGGGGTTACATCAAGCATCAGCTCTGAGCCCTTTCTTATTTGCAATGGTGATGGACAGGTTGACAGATGAGATCAGACAGGAGTCCTCATGGACTATGATGTTTGCAGATTACATTGTGATCTGTAGTGAGAGTAGGGAACAGGTGGAGAAGACCCTGGAGAGATGGAGATATGCTCTAGAGAGAAGAGGAATGAAGGTCAGCAGGACTAAGACAGAATATATGTGTGTGAATGAGAGGGAGGATAGAGGAATGGTGGGGATGCAAGAAGTAGAGGTGGCGAAGGTGGATGAGTTTAAATATTTGGGGTCAATAGTTCAGAGTGACGGTGAGTGTGGAAGAGAGGTGAAGAAGAGAGTACAGACAGGGTGGAGTGGGTGGAGAAGAGTGTCAGGAGTGATTTGTGACAGACGAGTACCTGTAAGAGTGAAAGGGAAGGTCTACAAGAGGGTAGTGAGACCAGCTATGTTACATGGGTTGGAGACAGTGGCACTGACAAAAAGGTAGGAGTTTGAGCTGGATGTGGCAGAATTAAAGATGTTAAAATTTGCACTGGGTGTGACGAGGGTGGACAGGATTAGGAATAAGTATATTAGAGGGTCAGCCCAGGTTGGAAGGTTTGGAGACAAAGCCAGAGAGGCACAATTACATTGGTTTGGACATGTGCTGAGGAGGGATGCTGAGTATATTGTGAAAAAGATGCTAAGGATGAAGCTACCACGTAACAGGAAAAGAGGAAGGCCTACGATAAGGTTTATGGATGTGGTGAGAGAGGACATGCAGATGGCTGGTGTGACAGAGCAAGATGCAGAGGACAGGAAGAAATGGAAACAGATGATCTGCTGTGGTGACCCCTAATGGGAACAGCCGAAAGAAGATGATGAAGATGATGATGACACTGACTGTATAAGCAGTACTGCACAAGGGTCTGAAACAGAGCTACAGGAAGAAAAATATCTCATTCCTTCTTGACAATACTCTTTTAGGGGGAGAGAAAAACAGGTATTAGTGTATTAGAAATACTGGTAAACTGGATTAAACATGACAGGATAAGATATTTTACAAGTTGTTAATAGCTATTATAATGGTTATTATTGTATTGTTTAGTATTAAATTGTATTTGCAACATGTTAAATTGCAAAGCTATACACAAGATGATTTAAAATTGCTTTATTACAGCTATACAAGAGAAAGTAAAGATATGTAAAAAATTGAACAAGACTGGTCACTATTCACTATTTTAATATGTTTTTAGCAAAACAATGTTGGCATAAAAAAGCATGAATGTTTCTAATTGTTGAGTATGTAGTTTAAAATAACAGGACGTATGCCTTTGGTGCCAGTTCCACTAGATATTTCTCAAGAGACAAACATTTTCCAAGATTTTGCTTAATATTAATGTTATTAAATTTGTAAGATTAGACTAAATGTACTTTATAGTCTTTTTTGTATGTACACATGCAGAAGAATTCAGTACAAATGATAATCTTTGTATGTACAAATACAAAAGAATTCAGTACAAATGAAATTAATGTCTAGTAATGAATATGTGTAGAGAAAAAAAAATGGGTCCAGGATATCTACTAAATTGAAATGCATGAATAGCAAAAGGTCTGTGTAAATATATACTGTACAGGACGTTCATTATCACTGGTTTCAAGATCTGTACTAGTATTGGTTACCCCAGCTACAGAAAAAAAATATATTAAAATATTGTATTCATACAGCTAATGGACTAATATGTAAATAGCATTCTTCAGTGTATATCACTGTCAACTAAAGTGTATGAGCAGTTTAGAAATGTTATGGTTAAAATGACATTGAAACTGTATATTTTCAGCAGTGTATAAATGCTTGCAGTAGCACATAGTTCTTGTGTCTTATAGTTAATTCAACAGTTGCAAAGAATTAATGAAACAGTTCTAAGTCATAAATTAAATTATGTGATTGCCAAAGAATAAATTAATCAAATTAAAAAATAAAATTAAATCAGACACAGCTCATAACTGATAAAATATTTTCACAGAATGGTCTGCAAAAGAAAAAGTTGTTAAATACATTCAGTTTTGGTAGTAATACTTAATATCATTGTATTAACTATGTAAAATTACATTTTGACTTGTATCAAAAAAAAAACTAAAGGTTTTGTTTCTTAATGTGTTTTTTATATAGAATGCTTCTTAATGTTTAAAAACAGAGGGAATTGTTAGATAGTATGCATATAAGGCTGAAATAAATTCTGCTGTAAATATGCTGAAAGAAAAAGTTTGCTTGAATATATGTATAGAGTTTAAAATGTGCATTCATACTATATGTATAACAGACAGGCTTCTCTTCACAGCATCAGAAAATGCCTAACAAAGCAATATTGTAAAGCAAGCATTACAAGTTTTTCTCATGTTTGTAGAACAAATATCTAATAACAGACATCCTTTTTTATAAATTCAGCAATATGTGATGTTTTTTCCAGTAGGAACAGCTTATACAGATGTTTCCTTTCAGATTGGCATCCTCACATCAGCAAAAGTGCTTAAATCACAAAAGGACACTAGAAAAGTCTAAAAACAGGCATTATGTGACTTCCCACAGAAGGCCAGAAAAATATACCAAGAGGAAATGTGAGCGTGACTAGCTCTCTATATAGCAATTGTAGTAATTCACTGCGGTGGTGGTGCTGCGGTAGCGTTGTCGCCTCACAGCAAGACGTGCCATTCGATTCTCAGCTAGAGCGTCTTCTGTGTGGAGACATGCGTGAATGGGTGTACCTTCATTGAAGGTTGTGCGTCAGGGCTGGCAAACTCGGCATGTAAAAAATCCACTGCCAATCATTAGTGGACCGGAGTTCCGCTGTGGCGACCCCTAACCGGGAAAAGCCAAAAGACACAAACAAGTAATTCAATTATGTGAGAGAAGGATAAAGAGAGGTATTTTGTAGAAGTCATCATTCATATATGTAATGAAGGAAAACTTTGTAAATATATGCTACAAATCTGACAGACTACATGTGGTTTGTTATAAAATAAGTTATCTGTAACTGTGCTTATAGCTGCAAAATATATTTCTTTATCAGTTTATTGCAATTGCAATTTGAAAGGCGTGGTGCTTTAAACAGACTACAAATGGAGCCATGCAAAGCTCTGTGTCTCTGATTCAGCAGTAAACAGCACAGCAAAACTGTGTGTCTTAAGAAGACTGGATCCAGCAGGCATAGGAGCAGAGCACGCAAATTTAAAATAAATTTTTCACTTCTAATTTTTTTTCTGAAGCTAAGTTGCCTTTATGAACATCTAATTTCATTTTGTCTATTTTAGTCTGTAGTTCTGTCAGTTCTTTATTCTAATGTTTTTGTTTGTTTTTATACCCGGCTACTGCCTTCCCAATATAAATATGCTTTCATTGCATCTCATATATATATATTTCTGCTACCTTGTCTGTGAGGTGTAAATCTAGAAATGTTTGCACCTCTGTAGTACAGTATTGTTTAAACTCTAAGATTTGCTATATAGGCTGGAATTCTTATGATTGTAAGTTTTCTCTTAAAGTTAAAATCTATTTCAAAAGTTATTGTATTATGATCTGAGAAGGGGCAGGTGATTGTTTCAACTTTGCCTATTTTTGTGGTAAGATATTTTGTTGTATACACTCTATCTATTCTGGAAAAGGTGTCATGTCTATGTGAGTAATGTGTAAATATCAATAAATCTTGTTCAGCTTATGTGTTAATGTCCATTAAGATACATGTAAGTACACTCTGTAATTTTGATAGTGGAGATTTCTTGCATTTGTTTTTAGCATTTGTGTCCTCTTCTTTCATTATACATTTAAAGTCTCCTGCAAATATTGTATCACCTTTAGAATGTTGCATTATAGGTTCATAGGTAGGTACTAGGCTATTGGCCATACGGCTTATATAAGCCTAGCCAAACGGTACCCTGGCTTTTGCCAACCAAGAAAATTATTTTCCTGTGCCCCTGTCAAGCAGAGCCACAGAATTGATCCCCGGGGTGAATTTGCTATCTCCCATCCAATCATCAAGATTCTTCTTGAAGAGTACTAATGTGGAGCTTTGTTTGATATAGATAGGTAGTTTGTTCCAGAGTATGGGAAATCTCTGGGGCAGGAATCTATCCCTCCAGCATGTTCTGTTTATTGTGGTGACAAAGTTTAGGTCCCTGGAGCATGTAGCTTGGAGGGATTGGGATTTCTTTACGTGGAGCATGTCCAACAGCTCTGAGTTTGACATAGCTTTGTATGTTAGGCAGAGATCGCCTCTGAGTAGGCGATATGTGACAGAGTAAAGCTGGAGTTTTTTGAGACAGTCTGCATAGGGCATCTGTTTGAGGCTGGTAATCCTCTTTGTGAGGTATTTCTGTGGCCTTTCCAGTTGTTGTAGATGTCTTGTGAGGTACATACCAAAAGGGACGTTGTACTCTACAATGGGTCTAATGAGTGATGAGTAGAGGGGAACAATGACCTCTTTTTGCCTGGATGAGAAACATTTTGTGATGAGGTGTGCCACATAGAAGGCTTTCCTGATTACTGTGGCAATGTGATTATCAAAGGAGATACTACTGTCCACCTGTGTCCCAAGGTCTCATCACACTTTTGGTGTTAAGTAGACTACCACCTATGTGGTAGTTCATGAGTACAGAGTTTTTACCAAAAGGGATGACAATGCACTTTTTGGCATTGAGCTTGAGGCCATGGCTTTGACACCAGGCATCAATCTCAGTGAGGCCCTTTTGTAGGATGTCCACATCATTAGGAGTTTTGATTATGGCTCCTAGTTTGCAGTCATCTGTGAACTTTGTTAGCCAAAGACCTACTGTGTTAGCCTACAATTCAGAGAAAGTAGATACCAAACAGGAGAGGACCTAGGACTGAACCCTGTGCTAACTCCACTTGTCACTGGTCTGAATTTGGATTTAGAGTCTGCTACTTTCACAGTGTGGGTTTTGTCAGTGAGCCAGTTGGCAACCCATCTTGTGACATAGGGATTTATACCTAGTTTAGTGAGTTTGTCTATATTTCCAGAGTGGGGGATGGTGTCGAAAGCATTGGCGAGATCTAGATAGGCTGTGTGAACCACTTACCCTCATCTATGAATTTGGTGACCTCTTCAAAGAAGTCTATCAGGTTTAGAAGACATGATCTGCCTTTTACAAACCCAAACTGGGTAGGGTCCAGAGTTTGGAGATTACCAATGTCATTGTTTATAAGTTCCATGATGATACGCTCCATAGCCTTGCAGATCAGGCTCATCAGGCTAATGGGGCAGTAGTTCCCGGGGTCCGTGGTGGCTCCCCCTTTGTGGAGTGGGATAACCGTTGCTGTGCACCATTCAGTGGGCACAAAGCCTGAGGTGAGGCTATGATTGAACATGGTACTTAGGTGGGGTGCCAGTTCCTTCTGTAGTTCGTGTAAAACGCAGCCTGGAATGTTGCCAGGTCCCATGGATGCTGTGTTTTTGGCTTTGGAGAGTGTGTTTTTTACCTGTGCAGCCGTGATTACAGGTGCTTTGCATTATTCCAGTACAGAGATGGGCCCTTTAGGGGATGAGAGAGGGGTAATGTTATCACTGAACCTATCTGCCAGGATGTTGTCAATATCAGTTGGTTCTGTATATTTAGTGCCATTGTGCTGTAACTCAGAGCAGATCCGAGTGTTGCCATTGAGATTCTTGACATAGCTATAGAATTCCTTGCGGTTGTCTTTAGAATCACTGGCGATTTTGTTTTCGTAATTGGAGGATTTTATGAGGGATTACAGCTTCCTACTGAGGCTGACCACAGAGTTCCTCCAATCATGGGATTTTATTCTTTTTTGCAACAGTTTCTTTTTTCTGTTGTAGAGTTTGTTTATAGCAGGGGACCATCAGATTGGCTTCCTTTTTTTGGAGGATAGCATCTTGGTTCTGTTAGGGATTGCACGATCCATGCACTCGTGAAAGTGCTTATAAAGTGCAATTGTATAGGATTCAGCAATCGTATCTCTTTTGCCCATCAGCATAGGTGTCGTGAAGTTTGTCACTTCTTTCTTAAGAAGCATGAAGTTGGCTTTGAATAAATATTTTATGGTGGTTTCCCTAATGGAGGGGTGGGGGTGAGATGTGGATGTCTAGGGTGATTTGCTTGTGGTTGGATCTGACCAACGAGGAAATTACCTCTGGTGTGGAACACCGGTTGCCTATGTTGGTAATGACCAGGTCTAGGATATTGCTGCCCCTGGTGGCGTTGTGGATAAGTTGATCCAAGGCATTGGAATTTATGAATTCCAGAAAACGTTGAGCACAAGAGTTGGTACAGGAGTAGTTTTCCCAGTTAATGGTGGGGTAGTTGAAATCACCCATTATTAGGGTGTTAGGTTGTACCCTAATATTTTCCAGTGCATCAAGAAATGAGGATTGGGAATCCTGAGGCATGGTGGGGGATCTGTAGCAAGCTACAATTTGCAATGCAGTATTGCCCAGAGTTAGCTGCATTTGGATAATCTCAGATGCATTATGCTGAGCAACCAGCCTGGAGGTGTGGATATCCTTAATGAATAGGGACACGCCTCCGCCTTTAGTGCTTCGGTCCAGGTTAGGTGGCCGAAAGGCGTGGTATGAATTATAGCCTGGTAATGCAGGGGTGCTCTCTGGAGCCTTGAACCAGGTCTCTGTCACTGCACAGATGTCTATGTTCTCCATTTTAAGGAGTGCCTCGAGTGAGTGCATTTTGAGGTTTAGAGTTCTAGCATTAAGTAGCATTGCCCCCAGATTTTGCTTGCTTGTACCTGTTACAGTGGTGAATTTGTCATTTGAATCTTGCCTAAAAAAGGCACTATAGGGGTGGCAAGAGCCATAGCCAGTATCCAGAATCCCAAGGGCGACAGGTGCAGGCCATCTCTGGCAAAGCATCGTGGTTTGTCGATCATGTTATCCTTGGCAGACAGATACTGGATCTCCTTAGAATGATACCAGAAGCTTAGCCAATTGTTGAAGTCAATCATTTGTCCTTGTACTATGGTATCATTCTGGGTGATGGCAGGATGCTACTCAGAGCTAGGGTCATACCTGCCTGGGCTACAAGATCAGAAAGCTCCTCCATGTCTCTTTTCATGTAGTCCATGGAGGTACATCTCAGGTCATTCACACCAACATGGACAATGACAGAGTCATATTTGTACTTGCTGTGGAGTGACCTGAGTGCATACATTTTGTGGCAGATCCTGACACCCGACAGGCAGCTAACAGTAATTTTCTCCTTGTTTAGCCTAGTGAATGGAACATCAGTGTGCCTGACTATAGAGTCACCTATGTCTAGGGTGTTGGGTACGTTGTTATGCCTTATGGGCTGTGGTTGAGTGGCACACTGAGCTTGTGGGCTATGTGTCATTTGGGTTGTGTTGGGGGGTTGAGGTTGCTTGCGTTTCTGCTTTGGAAGTCCCTGTTGCTTGGGTAGATTTTTTTGAGAGCCTCTGCGAATATAGGTGTGTGTTTTGTGTTTCTATGTGTGTGTTTTGGTGGTGTAGGTTTTGAGGGACTATGTGATGAGTGGGGTGTGGTGCAAGTGTTTACCTTCTCCTCTGTTTAGTCTAGTCTTGGGAGAAGATAGCTTTGCTTCCAGTTTGGTTATATAAGTGCATCTCTCACAGGTTGTAGTGTTGGGTGGTAGGAGGAGAGGGTTGTCTGTGTACATGAGGCAACTGCTGCATTGCCCCAAGATGCCCAGATTCATCAGGTAGACAGGAGAAAACACCGAGAGCTGACCCTTAGACATGCCTGGATAGGTGTTTCTTTATTAAGTACTAAAAACTGTTTTCCTCTAGACAAGTGAGGAAAGTTGAGTGCTGTAGTAATTTGCAGCTTATTTAGTGCTTACAATGAGTTGTGAACAAGTGCTGAGCTCAAAGAAACAGATTTGAGTACTGAAACTAGAAAACTGTACTGTCTAGCTAGAAGGCTTCCCTCCAACACAGAAAGGCTTGGGGGCTCAGAAGCTTGCAAACAGTCCTGGATACAGCAAATCTGTATCTGGACTAGACAACTTATATGAAAGGCAGGAAACAAGCTTAGAAATTTAATTTTTTTTTTGTAAAGTGAAAAGAGGAAAGGAGGAGCAGAAGCTAACTGGGTTGGCCTTCTCAAATGTTCTCCCTGGAATGGGTAGAATGAGGTAATGACAGTAGACTGGGAGGAGTGTCCCATATCAAATTTACAGTAGGGGTGGGCAACTGCAAAGCCACCAAGTATAAAAACAGGATACCAAGAGGGAGGCAGGGTGGGAAACAAAAATCAGAACAAACAAACCCAACCAGATGCTTAACAATTGTAGAAAATTCTACTTAATACCTCACACACAGTGAGTAAAATACAAGTGCTATAAATAACTCAGAAATAAAAACAAAACAGGATACTTAATGTTATAGATCACAGATTAGTTAGCTCAGAGACCTTCCTCCGACTTCCTCCGATTAGCTCAGTGTGAAATGGCAGAAACTGTTACAAGTTAACTTAAGTAACAAAGTTGAAACCTGAAACAACTTTAAAAAAAAAGCTTGAAAGAACCAATGAGGTGCTTACTCCAAGGCGTAGTCCAGGCAACCCCAGTCAGCCAATGATCACAAACAACTGACTCTCATTGAAATGCTATATTGGCTCTGGCTAAGCTATGATGGCCTAGGACATGTGCTCAGACACACAGCCTCTACTAACAAACAACTAGGCCCAAAACACAAGCCTGAATATGGACAATGCTACATTACCAACACTACTTAGGTAGAAAAAACTGCAGAAATGTTTAAACAGATAAAGGATCAAGGAGACTCTAGAGTATGCTTTTAAATGCAAACAAGTTATATGATACACTCCTAGCAGGAAATCAGAACTAACAAACCCAACCAGATGCTTAACAGTTGTAAAACATTCTACTAAATACCTCAGACACAGTGAGTAAAATAAAAGTGCTATAAATAACTCAGAAATAAGCAAAAAACAGGATACTTAATGTTATATATCACAGATCAGTTAGCTCAGAGCCCTTCCTCCGATTAGCTCAGTGTGAAATGTTCTTTAAATGTTGTTTGGTTGCCATGATACCCAGTCCTGGTACCCAATAGTTGTTTACTAGGGTATAAGCCAAACCATTTATTAATACTGACACTAAACAAAACATTCCTGAGTTATTATTGACTGTGTTTATGATCTTAGACATCAAGATGGCCTTTCTCCATAATATTGCTATATCTCTTTGCTTTTTATTATATTCTGAACTTGTTAGTAATGTGTAATTATGCATATTAATCTTATTAATGTCTTGCTGTATAAGATGCTTTTCTTGTAAAAATACTATTTATGTAGCTTAAGATATATTTGCAAGCTTCCTCTTTTACAGCTGTTATTTAAGCCACTGACATTGATAGAAATGCATTTAACAGTTGGACTAACTATACCTTTGTAGTTAACCATTGTCCTGTTTTGTGTTTGTACATAATTTTGTATGTGTGCTGAAAACTTTTTACCATTCATTTCATATATGTTATAAATGCACTGCATAGACATCCATTCAAAAGGTACAAATAAAAACTGTCTGCGTAAAAAGTGGTTTTCAAAATATAAACAACCAATTATTCCCTTCATGGGAGAAAGAATCCTATTCTTAAACAGGTTTTCCATTAAAGTGACCCCTCTTATCCCTATTAAACATCTTCTCTCAGCTTTCCCAGCAACAAATATAACTAAAAGCATCATAAATATGTTCTCTTGACCTCGCACCCACAACAGTTAACCTTCCCATCCTTACTAGTGTTACATGTAGTACTTTCACCATATTTTTCATAAGACAGCCACTCCAGAATAACTTTCATTCCTAAATTCCACATTATATTTCCACCCCATAATTTTTCTCTTTGCAGTCTTTCTTCATTTGTCAGGAATCTTACATCCTGTAGCAGAATAATTCCTATCCCTATCCTTATTATAGTATTAATAATATGTTCACATTTACTGAAAATACCCTAAAAGTTACTTTTCCTTTTTTAAGTTTAGGGGAAGCAGTTTTAAATTTTGGTTTTCATATGTCTCCTCTTCCCCCTACTGAATACTTCTTCCTGGGTTTATGTACAAACTCGGAAGCAGTTTTTACACTGACCACAACTTGAAAGTAATTACTGTCAATCCCTTCTCCTAACCTCTCTTCCTGCATGCAATCTCTATCCTCCTTTTTCCCCCCTCAACATTTTTATTCTTCTACAGTTTTTTCTTCACCTAGTAACCCTCTGTCCCAGCTTCATGTTATCCTCCCTCGTGTATTTTTCTTCTGTTTCCCATTCATTTTCATTATTTGCCCTTGACAATCCATCCAAGAGAGTCTTTTTTTCACAGCCTGCATTCAGGCACACACCATCTTACTGTATGTTCTTTGCCCCTTCACTGGTTACATTGCATCTTGTCACAATCATTAATTATATGAGGAAGGTTCCCAGAAAAGAACCATGATCTAGGCTGGACAGCACACCTTAATGTCCCTCTATGACCAGCCAAAAAAGTAACAATTGGAAAGTGTTTCACAATTTTTTTCACATTTAAAAACAGTTTCGAACCTCCACCATATATTCCATGATGTCAGTTATCATTGCCACCTATCCATTTTTATTCTGGACTATCCAGAAATCAAACTGATTGTCCGGTAGTCTGGAAAACACTGTACAAACTCCAGTATTCTATTTCAGAAAGAAAACAGACTATCAAAGTTTGTTAAATCTATGGATTTACTATGTGTTTTTTTTTTTGTTTTATTTTTACAAAACGCATAGCAAATTCACAGAATAAACACATCACAAATGGAAGAGGAAGATGTTCTCTTCAGATGATGTGATGGTGATATCACAAAATGAACGAAAACTAGACAGGATATGTGTGGGGTTATATGAGGATGTGTGTGGCTTAAGTCTGGTTTTCACCACAGCGAATTGGATATCATCTGAAACACCACACACTGATTAACCATTAAAACACAACATAAATCCTTACTTACTGACAACAGCTAATATAATACCCAGTACTGTTTAAAAAAAAAAAAAAAAAAAAAGAGAGTAAAATCCCAAGATTGGAGGAACTCTCCCTGATCAGCCTCAGCAAGAAGCCGAGACCCCTCATAAAATCCTCCAAATCTAGTTATGAAAATAAAATTGCAACTGACTCTAAAGACAGCCACAAAGCATTCTACAGCTATATCAAGAATCTCAATGGCAACACTCAGATCTGCTCTAAGCTACAGCACAATGGCACTAAAACAACCAACCGATATTGCCAACATCCTGGCAGATAAGTTCAGTGCTAACTTTACCCCCTCACCCTCCAAAGGGCACATCTTAATACCAGAAAAATGCAAAGCCCCTGTAATCATGGATGAAAAAGTAAAGACCGCATTCTCCAAAGCCAAGAACACAGCATCCATGGGACCAGACAACATCCCAGGCTGCGTACTGCGCGAACTACAGAACGAACTGGCACCCCACCTAAGTACCATGTTCATTCATTCATTCATTCATAAAGACATCACAAATGGAAGAGGAAGATGTTCTCTTCAGATGATGTGATGGTGATATCACAAAATGAACGAAAACTGGACAGGATACAGAACTACAGAATGAACTGGCACCCCACCCAAGTACCATGTTCATTCATAGCCTCACCTCAGGATATGTGCCTACTGAATGGCGCAATGTGATGGTTATCCCACTCCATAAAGGGGGTGTCACCACGGACCCCAGAAACTACCACCCCATTAGCCTGACAAGCCTGGTCTGCAAGGCCATAGAACGTATCATCTTGGAGCTTATAAACAAAGACATAGGTAACCTCCAAACCCTGGACCCCACTCAGTTTGGGTTTGTAAAAGGTAGATCATGTCTACTAAACCTGATTGACTTCTTTGAAGCAGTCACCAGGGCCGCAGATGAGGGCAAGGTAGTGCACACAGCCTATCTTGAACTTGCCAAGGCTTTAGATACCATCCCCCACTCTGGAATTATAGATAAACTCACTAAATTGGGCATAAATCCCTATGTCACAAGATGGGTGGCCAACTGGCTCACTGACAGAACCCACAAAGTAAAGGTTTCTGACTTCAAGTCCAACTTCAGACCAGTGATGAGTGGAGTACCATAGGGTTTGGTCCTGGGTCACCTCCTGTTCGGCATCTACTTCTCTGAAGTGCAGGCCAACGCAGAAGATCTTTGGCTAACAAAGTTCGCAGATAACTGCAAATTGGGTGCCATAAGAGAATGACCTAATGATGTAGACATTCTACAAAAGGGCCTCACAGAGACAGATGCTTGGTGTCAAAGTCAGGGTCTCAGGCTCAATGTCAAGAAGTGCATTGTCATCCCTTTTGGGAAAAACATGGTACCCATGAACTACCACATAGACGGCAGCTCACTAAACACTGAAAATGTGATGAGACCT
The DNA here is from genome assembly GCF_019279795.1 of Protopterus annectens. Taxonomy (NCBI): domain Eukaryota; kingdom Metazoa; phylum Chordata; order Ceratodontiformes; family Protopteridae; genus Protopterus; species Protopterus annectens. The sequence continues at coordinate 1,666,222,038 of NC_056741.1, read as the reverse complement.
CAGGACAGAGGTGGACAGCAGTCTCTCCTTTGATAACCACATTGCCACAGTAGTTAGGAAATCCTTCTACGTGGCACACCTCATCACTAAAGGGTTCTCCTCTAGAAAAAAGGAGGAGATTGTTCTTCTCTACTCATTCCTCATCAGACCCATTGTAGAGTACAATGCCCCATTTGACATGTATCTCACAAGACACCTACAACAATTGGAAAGGCCACAGAAATACCTCACTAAAAAGATTACTGGCCTCAAACAGATGCCATATGCAGACCATCTCAAAAAACTCCAGCTCTACTCCGTCGCATATCGCCTACTCAGAGGCAATCTCTGCCTAACATACAAAGCTATGTCAAACCCAGAGCTGTTGGACATGCTACACTTAAAGAAATCCTAATCTCTCCGAACCACATGCTCCAAGGACCTAAACCTTGTCACCGCAATAAACAGAAAATGCTGGATGGATAGATTCCTGTCCCAAAGACTTCCCATACACTGGAACAAACTACCCATTCATGTCAAGCAAAGCTCCTCATTGGCCCTCTTTAAGAAAAATCTTGACAACTGGATAGGAAATAGAAAATTCACCCTGGGGATCACTTCTGCAGCACTGCTCAACAGGGGCACAGGAAAATAATTTTCTTGGGTGGTGAAAGCCAGGGAACCTTTTTGGCTAGGCTTATATAGGCCCCAGGTTCGATAGCCTAGTACCTACCTATGAACTTGCCTCCTTTTTGGAAGTACTGTCATTAGTAAGTGCTAAGAAGTATTCATACTTCCAATTTCATTATTTTAAATATGCTGTGCTAGAAATACTCTATATATAACTGGACTGGATGCAAATCCATAAATTTACTCAAGGAGTGACCAGTATGGCCCTGGAGAAAGGAGGTGGAACCTGAGGGAGGTTACTAGCAATGTGCAAATGGTCATAAGACTCAGTGGTCTTGGTACAGAAATGACTATCTGTGAAGAGGTCAAGACAGGAATGATAAAAAGGCATTTGAGAAATTATAAATAAAATAATAGAGGTCATATGAACGTCTTACTATAAAAACTGGGGGTAATTAGCAGTGTAGTCATGTAGGATAAACTACCCATGAAGATGTGAGCAATGACCGAGTCAAATATTTTTATACTATGAGGTAAGTGAAACTTTAAAGCTTGTTAGTCATGCAATCTGTTTCAATGAGATAGGCAGATTGTGCCATAATTTAGATAAATTCCCAGAAAGCAACATGAGCTTTACAGGTAGAGGTGAGGTACTGATTTCTTGCTCTCTAAAATTTCTATGCGGCCTGTCCTACAGAATGAGAAAAGTTAGAGATCAGATGTTCATGAGGTTAGTGGAATACCTTGTGAGCTAGTTTTAGTTGAGTAAGGCTAAGGAAGTAGGAAAACTTGATCTAGTCAAGTTGTTTTGAGTTTGATACAGGGATGGGTTTTGATAGGTTAGCTCCAAACTTCGCTATTTTATTGCAGCACTGTTCAATTTTTGGTAGATCTAAGATCTGTAGGCTGGTGAAAAAGAGGGAAGCAAACATCAGGAAAAGTAACAGATAGGTGACTGCAGTAGTTATGTTGACATAATCAGTTAGATATGGTTTGTCTGTGAAAAGGAGGACTCATTTTTGGAGTTTTTAATGGCTTGTTAGAAATGAATCAAATTTCAAATTCTGATCTATTACAACAAAGTAGTTTTGCATAAGGAATGAGTTTTATATCAGTATTGTATTAGGCTTTGATAATGAAAGCAGTTTTGTTACCTAATATAGGCCTAGATGTAAATAAAAGTATCAAGTCTTTATTTACCTAAATAGTAAACGTGTATCCACTGACGAGAAAAATTCTTTCAATTAGGATTGTAATTCTGGAGCTTGTGACCAGATCATTAATAAATATATTAAGTAGTATGGAGTCCTGATATGAATCCCTATGGGACACCTGTTCCAATGGGTAGGAAAGTAGAATAGATATTTTCCTATTTAACACACTGACTTCCATTGCTAAGGTACCTGTTAAACCACAAGATGGTGGCTATAGACATGCTCAGCTGTGTCAGTTTGTGTAGGCCTTTAGGATCTGAGACATTGTTGAATACATTAGAGAGGTTCAGGAAGAGAGCAGAGAGTATTTTTTCTTTATTTCTGTTATGTTCGCTCTGTATACAAAGTCAAGTATCTATTGTGTTTAACCCCTGGCTGAGACTAAAATTGGTCAAGTGGGATCAATGCTCTACTCCTATTAACTAATTCAAAATAAAATTAATAAATAAGTGGCATCAAGTAATGCTGTCTCTACATACAGTGGCCTATATAAAAGTAACGCTGAATTGGGAAAAGTGGATTATTGTTTTGAAAATATTTCAGTAATTATGAGTAGACAGACAAAGCCAAGGACCTTGGATACCAAGGGCAATTTGATGATAATTTCATAATTCTGTAGATTTATGTAAAGGTTGGATAAAGTTTTTTTTTTTCATATGAGTGGGAAGTAAGATTCCTAAATGGATCTTTAAGTTTGGATACTAGATAGGCAAGTGCATTGGCTGCTACTTTAATATACTCTGCACAAAGTCTGTTAGCTGCTAAAGTGATTGGTTTAAGTTGGTGAAGAAGGTTTTTGGTAGCTGTATTAGGGACAAGTTTGAGACAGAACCCAAGGGTGATGGTGGCTGACTGGAATGAAGAAGGGTTTGGGGTAAATGAAGTGGCTGCATACAAAAAGTGTGTATTAAATTTGCAGGCGATATTTGTGTCTCACTTGTTAGAATAGTTTGTTGCACAGTAAATTCAAAAAAAGACTTTAGGCATAAATTAGCATGTAACAGATTTGTTAGGTGAAGATTGCTTCAAGTTTATGAAGTACATTTTCTTGTTTAATTGTGTTAAGAGTTTAGTCTGGTTATGTAATTTATGTTGCTACTGACAGTATGATTGAGTTTTATTTGAATGCCATACATACCTTGCTTTATTTGCTTTATCAATTGTATTGTGTGGTGATTAAGCAGGGGGTAGGTATTAGCTTAACACTCTTTCTTCTTAACATTATCATAAAGGTAAACATCAGTGTTAGATCAAGTAAGTGTTACCTCTGAGACACAAGCTTAAAAGTTTCAGTGGGACACCTCCACCTAAGAAAACAGTAATATCTCAATTATGTGATATAGGGCATTTACTTAAATTATGGTTAGATCCTGTGGGTCAATATATTAAAAGTAAAATGACAGAAATGTTAGCCATTGATAAGTTTAAAATGGCTTTGCCTGCTACTTTAAGAAAGTCAGCATTTTAAACCTACCCCAAAAATGCTAAGAATGTTTTTGTACTGGTAAACGGATTCCTATGAAGGATTGCTTAAACCAGACAATCTAAACTTATGGCAAAACCTATGTCAAATTCTGAAAACAAACATGAAATATCAAATGCAGACATACAATGTTTTGAATGTGGAAAAAGGGGATCATATAGGTAGATTTTGTACCAGAAACAACATTTTATACCTGTGAAAACTGTAATCAGTAAAAATGCATAAACAAATAACCTTCAAAAATTCAAACTTCAAATGGTCTAATTCAGTCTACCTTTCAACATTGCATGTGTTTTTCTCTTCATTCTCTTCTCCAGATGTTTATACTTACAGTTTCTTTCTGTCTTCTGTAGTGTATAAGCTGCTTGTCCATCATAGCTGCTTCTACAATGGATGAAGCAGATCCTAGTATAGTTGTGAAAGTCCTACTTATATGTAACAGAAGATGTTTGAATTCCTCATTGCCTCAGTGGCATGTTGGGTTACCTGCCAAGATAACCCAGTACCAGCCAGCTTTCAACAGTTCATACTCCCCTCTCTCTATTCCTGTGACACCTTATTGTCTAAGCACATCCTATGAGGGAAGCTTTCAGCTGTGACAAGAAGCGAGTGTTCAGGCTGTTTCTTCAATCTAAAGAAGAAAGTCCTCTGACTCTTCATATGATCCAGTGCTGATTTTCCTGGGTTACTGATCATATACGCCCCAATTGGGACCCCCTCCTCTTATTTTATTATTAAACGTATTATTCTTTCTATTTTTATGGTTATTTAAAAATATTTATATTTTATTTCTCTCAGAATTTACAGTAATACTTGTGGGAATTTGTACTAGTAGTAGTAGTGTTTATTTGGCCTCTACTTTTGACAAATACTTGTTTTTTAATGTTTCTGATGAAAATGTAATGATTTCTCTCAGAAGTGCAGTTAGACACTAGGGTATATCTTATTAATGTTACTCTGCTTTATGTTCATCTTTTGAAAGGAAAATATTGCAGAAGTTGGATTTTTTCAGCATTTATACACTATTTACTAAATGTATGACTGTGTTAAGTTATCTGAATGTATTGTAGAGATCTTACGCTCTCTGGCAAGAAAATATAGTTTAAATTGCTATTAAACATTTTATTGCAGTTTAACATTGGCTTGGAAGATTGGTTGCTTTATTGTTTCGACTTTGTGTACTAGAAATGCTTTAACTTCTGTCATTTGTAAAAGAATTCTGAAAACATTCAAACTTTTTTTTGGACATACTTATTACAAGAAATGTTAAATGCTTATTGTACTACATTATCCAGGACTGTCAGTGCATTACTACAGCAACTATTTATGCATTTGCTCATCAAATCACAATCACACATCTGAGGTATACACGGTCAGTAAAATTGATGTAACTACTGAGTCCATCTATGTGGGGGATGTTCCTTTCTTTTTTCCCATTTTGGATTGCATGCTTCTAACATTACAATGCTAAAATATAGCTTATGGCAATTTTATGCATTAAGTCATTCATTTGATCACAGTTGGATATACGAGGTGTATGCAGTCATTAACCCCTTACCTGTGGGCTGCAAGACATTTTGGCACTGCATATTAATTTCTTCTTCTTTTAAAACTAATGTGAAGTCAATTAAAAAGAATGAATTGCATCAAAAAGAAAACGTATCATTTACAACGGTGTTTAGTATCATGATTAATGTGATTGCCTCACATACCAAAAGTACAATGTTTGACTCGTACCACGGGAATTTGCCTAGCCTAATAATTATCAATGAACCTAACTATTTGGCTAAAGCTACTGCACTGGCCTATTACCATCAGCTTCACATTAAAACCAATGGGAAATTTAATGCAGAAGTCACAGGTAAAGCTATTAATTAGCATGACTTCAACATCTTCATAAAAAAAACATGGCAACAGGACATGGGTAGCCAACCTATTCCTATGGTTTGCAAGTACCAGTGATTGGTAGCAATCTCTGGTTACATGACTACTTGGGAGTTACAGATGGGCGGTTCTTCTGGGCTGGTGCTCTTTTGCAGTAATGTCCTTTTTTAGCATTTTGGCAGGGCGTCACACAGAACTGCAGACAGTGGTAACAGTTGACACTGACAGCAGTAGAATACAAACTTTCATAAAATGTATTTTTACTGTGATTGATGTGAGGGTGCAGTTCCTAGTGGCAACAACATGAACCCTGCAGTAATAACATGAAATACAGTATTATAACTATATATGAAGGTCAGTAGGAGGAAAGCAAATTGCAATGAAGGGATGTAAACAGAGTACAGTGTCTGAAAGCTTCAAGATAAAATATAGTACTGTTATCATTTGCCCGTTTACATTTTCTGTCAGGAAACCAGACAGGTTTATAGGTTTATACTAGGCTGAAAAATACCAGGGTCTTTACAAGCCTAGCCATGCAACCCAACCCAGTTATGTCCCCGAGTTACTTGGACACCTACATGGCAGAGTATTTTAGTAAAGTGGTAGCAAAGGATTATGTGGGGGTGTACATTAGTTAGGGATTAATTTACTTACTGTTGACCTCTGCTCATCAGAGACATGGGGCCAAATGGGCGTGAATTTGTGATTTCTCATCCAGTGATCAAGATTTCTTTAGAATGGGGTCAGGGATGAACTTTGCTTCATGCAGATGGGAAGGTTATTCAATAGTGCAGGGATCTTTTGAGACACATAAAAGTCTCTCCAGCAGATTCTATTTATGTCAAAGGCAAACTTCAGGTCCTTGAATCTAGTGTTTCTGGTGCTGTTTTTTTTTTTGTAGATGTGCAAGAGATCCATCAGAGCTGGCTCAGAGGATGCCTTATATGCTAGGTATAGAGTGCTTCTCAATAACCTGTACAGCCTTAAAGCAATCTGTGTAGGGCATGTACCCTGGATTCTCCTGGTGAGGAACCTTTGAAGGTGTTCCAACTGCTGCAAGTGCCTGGTTAGGTACATGTCAAAGGGGGCATTGTACTCAATGATGGGTCTAATAAGGGCTGAGTAGAGTGGTACTATAACCTCCTTGGACCCAGATTTGTGTTGATAAAGTCTAGGAAACATTGTGCCTGTAAGTTACAGACAGTGTACATTTCCCAGTCTATAGAAGAGTAGTTAAAGTCTTCAATGAATAAGGCATTATGGTTGGATGGTGAGTGCCTCTAGTAGGTCTGGGTAACAGTTATGAGCTTCATGGTTCATAGAGGGTGACCTGTAGCTGACCAGGATATGATAAGAAACCCTGTCTATGGAGACTTGGACATGATTGAACACCAGGGCAGCATCCTGTTTAACCAACCAGGAGTTGTATTTGTTGCTAATGTGGATTGAGATACCTCCACCTTTAGTCCCTATCTATGCTGCTATTGGTCTAAATATGAAGAAGGCACTGTAGCCTTCCACTGCTGGAGTACTTTCTCTGGCTTTGATTTGTGGGCAGTGGTAGTGGTGCATAAAGACCATGGCACGATGCACATCTATTCATTTTATTATATTTTTAGTTTTCATGGAGGTCAACACTGGAGGGTGTTGGGGTGTGGTGCTCTAATCAGCAATTGGAAATACGTTATTTTGGCTATTACTTCGTCACCATGTTTGGCAGTCAGATATCAGATGCGATTAACAGAAGTGGCTATTGGGGGTACTGAAGTTTGTAGATAAAAGCAAACATGTTGATAGTCATAAATTTTACTTACTTGTTTATTTCCATATTGTTGACTAGGTTAGTCTTACCAGACCATAAGCCTCTTTTCAGGCATATGTCAAGATGGTATTCATACTCACTAGGGATCTGACCAGAGCGCAGACAAACTTTCCTTATTTTTCTATAAGTGTAATGGGATCTTTCAAATCCATCTGAATGACCAGCAGTTCAGGCAGGTCTGTCTTTAGTTTAATGCCTCATTGGATGGCATACACAAGAATACAGGACCCCCCCCCCTCCACATACACACATTATGCATTAAAGTATCAATATTGGAAAACTAATCCATCTACCTGGTATAGGAATGAAACCCAGTCTTTTTGACCTTCAAGCAACAAAGGCTAAGTGTAATACCTGTTGACACACTTATACTGTTTAAAAGTAATCATTGCTGAGGCTTGTGAGGTTGAGGCAGTGTATAATATGCATGAGAGAGGCAAGATGAAATATATTACTGCGTTTGTTTTTTCACTTTCATCACGGTCTAACATCAGTGGGTTACACAGACAGTAGGTGGTTATTTTTTTGTGGGGGGAGTCATAAAGACTATGTGTAAAAACACAGGACATTTATGTGATCTGGCCATCCTACAGTCACTGCAGAGATCAGTGAAAAACAGGTAGAATTTCATTCCTCAGGCCACTAAGCCTTTCACTTTCACACAAGAGAAATCGGTAGAAAATGTGTCCATCTTGTTTAGCATGCACATAAAAGCAAAGAACAATCATATGATTTGTGCTAAATAATTGATATGGCTACTTTGGGTGGAGGGGGGCATGTATATGTGTCCAAGATTAAGAGTTTGAAGTTAATTACTGTGGTTACTGTTTCTTTTACTTTCTTCATAATCAAATTTCACAGGTACACACAGAAGGCGGATGCCTTTTTGGGGTAGAGAGTGAGGATGCATGGTGTATAAAAGCACAAGGTTATTACATAACCACTGCTGAATAAAAATTATATGGCTTTTTTTGGGGGGTGCAATGTATGTCTCCAAAATTATCAAGTTGAAATATATTTGTGTATGTTGTCTGTTTTCATTTTCTTCTCAGTAAGTCAGAAGATGTATATGGAACAGGGTACAGTACTTGAAGGAGCAGCTGATACATGAAAACCAAAGGGACACAGAGGATCACTTCTGAATGATTACTGACATGCTTTGTGGCACAGTAGCTCTCGCAAAGAGCAAGATAGCCATTATATGTATGTTATTCTTGCACAATCAAAGATAGAGTGTCCTTCAAAAGAGGGATATTACACTGGGATAGTATGTGTGTGCGTGTTTAGCACCCAGAATCTTACTGGAAGTCTGTGAATTTTTATTGTGAACTGCTTTTTGAGGAATTTGCATGTGGTTTCCTATGTAGAAAATCCAGAGTTTCAAAGGGCTCTTCGTGTGGTAAGAAAAAATCCTATATATTCTGTCAGAAACAAAAGGCATACTTAAAGTTACATCATGCCATGGATACACCATGCTTTGAAGTGTTTTAACTCTGTGGAGTCAAACTTAACGACTGGAAGTTCTAAGGTTAGAGTTGTAGTCTTGGGTATACTTTATAACTGGACACTGCTATTTACCACCTGAAAGTTTCATAATGAGATCTCAAACAGGAGCAGAAATATTGCCTTTCAAAGACATCTCCTAGTGACATTTGTTCACATATATGTCTTTTCAGCCACAGTCTGCAATTTTGTATTACACCCAGTTTCATTGTGAGTGCTGTGTTGACCTTCAGTGTACTGCAAACAATGATGACCTAAATTAATTCTTTAATAACTTGTCAGAACATCAGGAATAATCCTATTTATTTCTCCAGAGGACTTGTATTACAAAAATATGAAGTTGTACTGAAACCCCCAAATACGTATATCTAAGGATATCAGAAATTCACTGAAATACTTCTTATATCTACAGCTACGTGACCATTTATTGCTAGTTACCAGAAGAAGTCATACATAGACATTTGCATGCTCTGGTCTTGGCATTCATTTCACTAAAATATACATTTCACATTTTATCAAGTTGACACACTCACTCTGTATCTGCATCATATATTACTTGTATATTTAATTAAATAAAAAGAAAATAACATAACTTTGCAGGAAAAATGTTTTACATGTTACAGCAAAATATGTACATTTTGTTTGCACTGAGAAGCATGTCCATATTTGAACTTCTGTCTACTTTCTCTAAAAGCTTAATAGCTATACAAAACAAAATGAAGCAAAGATTATCAAGTGATCCTGTCATGAAATTCCATAAGAATATCTAGAGTAAGCAGACTGTTTTATTTATTTGAAGTCAGAGTAGAATACAGGCCAGTATAATTTTTGCAAATGATGGAGTGCAACTTTTACAAAACATTCAGATGAAAACGTGTACTATTTAATTGTCCTCAGAGAGAAATAAACAAAAGCTATCAAAAACATAAATATAAGCAGTAACTATGATTTCAGTCCAGTGTGTTCTGTATAAAAGAGACCTATTCATTCTTTATATATGTTAAGGCATAAAAATTGCAAAAAAATATTTCTTTTCATTAAAATTCAAGATGTAGCTTTTTCTTTGTTTTTAGGGGAAGTACCCAGTTCAGTGATGTTTTGCACCTAATTATGATAATAGCATTCCCTTAACACCTCATGAATAGACACTGAGCAGTCTTGGAGAGATCGGTTTTAAATACTGACATCAAAACCAGGCAGAATTCTGTGGACTTGCCAGATGAAAATGCTTAACAATATATTCACAATTTTGTAAAGAAAAAAAATCACTCCTACTTAGCATAGTTTTGTGCCACACAGAAAAGTTAAATGAAGCAATGCAAGCAGTAGTGTATCACGCTTAAAGGCATGAGTTTGGGGGGGGGGGGGGGCATGGTAATAGCTGCCCTTGTCCTTAAAGTTTTTAATTGCGGCATTGCAGTTAGTACTGTTACCTCACAGTGATAGTTCTTCATTTCAGTTTTCTATTGGGAACCTTGAGTGAAGTGTTTCCAAAACCTTTCTCTAGGCATGATGTTTTTCATGGTATTTCAGCTTCCTTCTACATCCTAAAGACATGTCATAGGTAAGTGCATGATTCTCCTAATTGTTCACAGTTGTGTGTGCAAGTTTGTGAGCATCCTAGGATGGATATGTCTGTTGCCAGGGGGATGAGGTGTAGACTAAGGAAAACTGATCTAAGGATTTTATGTGTTTTTTCTTTCTTATTTCCTACTAGTAACACATATTGTCTGCAAGTAACCTTGTGACCTTTTCTCTTGTAAATATAAAAGGAAAGAAGGGAAAAGCATAAATCTACTGTTTGAAATGTAAAATATAACCTCTTGCACCTCCTGTGGTACCGGGTCATAAAATGGATTTACAGTCTCCTTCAAAGTAGCAGGTGACACGAACTATGAAAAGAAAGTAGATATTAACTTTCATTAACAGATAAGAGGCATATGTACAATCTTGTATTGTTAACAGTTGATGGAATTAAGCCCTTGTTCTTTACATGTGGAACACCTGGGAAAGAACTGATGCAATTAGCATGTTCCTGATGAATCCAAGTTATTTCACATTAGCCCCCCCCCACACACACATACACACACACACAAGACAAAAATGATGTGTGGGGGGTGCTAAAGTGGAAAGACTCGCTTTTTCATGTAGTTTGACGTGATGCAACAAGAACTGTATTTCTGGACAAAAGAAAATTATGTAACAGGCTCTAAGGAACAAGAATGAGGAAGTGAAATGTAAAAATATTTGAAACTGATCTATGTTCTGTTGTAGTCACTTTGAAGAAATTAGTGACACATCTGTGAAAAGGTATGCGGTGGTACGGCAGTAGCATTGTTACCTCACAGCAAGAGGTTCTCCCGTTCAATTCTCAGCTGGGCTTGGGAGTGCCTTCTGTGTGGAGTCTGCATGTCCTCCCCGCGGTTGGGTAGCGTTCGAAAGACATGCATGCGTAAATGGGCATGCCTTCGTTGAAGGTTGAGTGTCGAGCTGGCACCTCAGTGTTTCGTAAAAATCTACTGCCAATCATTAGCGGACCGGAGTTCCGCTGTGGGGACCCCTTACCGGGAAAAGCCGAAAGACAAACAACAACAATCTGTGAAAAGGTATGCCTATATACATGTTCATTATGCTTTTCTAACCCAAATGAGTTAGGTTCATTATTCTTAAGTAAAACGACAGCTTACTGTAGATCACATTTTTTTGCATACTCTGTGCAATATAACTGAATGTTATTTAACCTTCTGTGAGCATTTTTATATTCCTCTGAATATTTAGTCTATAACTGCATTGCTTGCCCTATTGTTTAAGTAATTTTTTTAATTCACATTTAAACTCTTGTGGTTGGTCTTTTCCTTAAATAGATTTTATTGCTATCTATTAACTAATGAGAGGATTGCCATTTATTATTGTAGGTTAACAAGTGGTGACAATCTCAACAAAGACGCAGTTTCACCTACAACCAGTGAAAATATTAATGGGTATAATATAGAACTCATCATTGCATAAATCTCCTAAAACTAGGATGGCTAGAGTTACCAAAACTAATTCAATATTACCAACTTACAATTGCCCACAAAGCCCTCCATTACCCAGATAACACACCTATGCTCTCCACCCTCATAAAACCCTACAGTAATCTAAAACTTGCAATAAAATTTTAATTCAAACTTCTATCAAATAAGGTGACTCTACTTTTTCCAACTCAGTTGGCAAAGTGTGGAATCAACTTCCCCAAGACCTTACATCCCTGACCTCAATTCCTTTATTTAAAACCAAACTCAAACACTTCCTAACCAACCACTGGCTATGCTCATGCAATAACGCTGGCTGACCTTTTGACTCCCTCCTTACTTAAATCTAAAGAAACATCTCCTAACCAATCTCTGGCTTTTCTCTTGCAATAACCCTAGCTGACCTTCTTCACTCCCTCCCTTCTTTAACCCCCTCTCCTCCATTTTCTTACCTTTATCATTATACTATTTCCATTTCTGTGGTGTCTCTGTCCCCCCTCTAAAAATAGCTTTTTCTCAACCTATAAATATTGTAATTAATTTTTATTTTTAACCTTGTCAGTTACTGACCATGCTTATCTTCTAAGGCACAGTTTGCTCTCTATTGCCTAATTATACTGTATTTGAGTTTTAATGTTCTTGTTTTTTTTTTTTTTTTTTTTTTTGTTTTATACTATTGTATACTGTTGTATTATTTTATTATGAAGTAGTTACTCCACTGAAAATGGACATGTATCCAGCTGGACTAGCCCGGTTAACAAATGTAAAATAAAATAAAATAAATAAATAAATAATTTTATATTTGGCTTAATTATAAGAAGCAGGTAGTTGGAGGCCTTTGGCCAGTCCAGGCTGGTGGCAGTACTACTGTGCTAGGAAGAAAGTTGTGGGCTATTGGGGAATTCTATGTACAGTCCAATGTGGGTGTGGATGCTCTACATACAAGTTACTGGACAATTTTACTCAGTTATGCACCTGGTGCACTACTAACAAATGACTAATTAACCTAAGAAAACAAATGCTGTGGTCTTTGCCCAAGTCATGAAATTACCCACTGTTCCTTGTATTCCCTTGACAGATCTTAATGGGAACAGAATACCTAATGTCACTGAATAGAGGTACCTAAAGCTAACACTCGACCCTACCCTTTCCTTCACTACACACTCACAGATTTTGTAACTAATGATGCCCTTGCTGAATTACAACCATGTTACAAGATCAGTCACCTCCTTTTACCCACTGCTCCAGGGCTATTGCTAAAATATTTTAATACCCAAACCTGTATACGGCCTTTCTTTTCTCATTATGCATTCAGCCCACAATACACAGTTCACAGAATACAGAATGCTGAAAATAAAATCTACAGATTCGTTCTGTTAGAAGACACCTGGATACACCACTGCAATTTGCTAAAAAATTCCAAATGGCTTTCGGTGCCTCATAGGATCACTCTTCTTCTAAGTACTCTAAATTTACAAGGTAGTAAAACACTGTCACTGCCACTTTTAAGACTGAAATTTACTTTACATACTCAGCAGTAAACACCTTCTCTCTAGTACATAACGTTCTCAATTTAAAACTGCTGTAGGTGAGAGGGCCTTCTCTAGAATAGGACCTGCTAATGGAACCACCTATCTACAGGCATCAAAAATCAAGAAACCATTAAAAACGTCAAAAATGCTAAAAAAGCATTTATTTACTGAATCTACCTGCAACTACTTCCATGACAATGGTTAGGTAATTTGCCGTCCCATATCATGAATAATAAAATACATTTAATAAAACTTTCTTGGCCTCTTCATTGGGATTTTATATGCAATTATTTTATATGTATATAGGAGTTTATATATTCTTGATTGCACTGTATTTTATGCATATCTTAGCTTGCATTTTGTATACATCTTTTTTAATGTACTCTGACTGCATCGTTTAATGTCACCCTATTTGCATTCAGTCTTGCTATGCTCTGAATTTTGCTTTGTACTCATTTTGTACATAACATTGTTGATCAAAAGACACTGATGTATTTTCTACTCTTTGAGCTCAGGTCATGGCTGAAAAGGGTCAATAGACCAATCCACTTACCTGGTGAACAAACAGAAAATAAATAAAGTAAGTACCAAGAACAACAGAATATATCCCCTTATGCGCTTGGGGTCAAGTTGCATTTTGTGAGTTGATTGAGTTAGACTTGGGTGTGCTTTCCTTCTTTTTTATTGATGTGACTTGAAAGACCATCCTTTAGTGCCATGCTGTATCTTTCTTTACCATGGTGGCAGTAGTGTCATCAGTCTATCACATCTTATGTGGCAACAGTGGGATGCATAACCCCTTTGTGCCACCTGGTCATCACAATATGATTTATATCCTTTTTACCACAAAAATCAAGGCCCACAGCTGATCCAATGAGAGAAAACTCTTCCAATGTGTGTTGTACATGGCCTGGTCATCACAACATGATTTCTATCCTTTTTACCAAAAAAATCAAGGCCCACAGCTGATCCAATGAGGGAAAACTCTGCCAATGTGTGTTGTACATGATACCCTCTGTGATGTCCGTGCACTGGCCCAGCAATCAATCCTCACCACTAACACCAGTGAGTGGAGTCCATATAGAGAAAGGATAATAAATACACACACAGTAAAGTACAATTTCCCTTAAGAGCACACATAGATCACAGTCAGTCTGGGGCTGGTTTCTCCCTTTCTCTGCATTCCCCAATAAGACTCCCCACTGGCACAGGTATAGGGTCCAGATCTCAGCCTAGTGGGCAAGGTAAAACCTCCAGCACCCTCTCTGTCCAATCAGTGCTTCATGTCCCTGCCCAAGGAGCTGACACATGCACACTTTGAGATAAGAGTTTATACAACCACACAGACAATCCTGGGGAAGGCTAGCACAGGTTCTCCAGCTGTGCCCCTTTTACCCAGACTATACGGTAGAAATCACTGCCACCACCCAGCTAATATTTATCAGCTACTCAAAGGTCCTTATGAAGGGTGTCCAATTATTACTGTGCAATATTATTATCCAACTGGCAGGTGCAACCAAACAGTCAAGACTTATTTGGAGTGACTTGGTACAGTATCACTATATACATGCAATGTACTCTTAGAGCTTAAATGATCTCTACACAAAACAGCCATGGTTGAAAGGTTTAAAAATATTTAGTAATAAATAATAAAAACACAAGAGAATACTTCTTACTACACAGTGCTAGTCAAGAGTTCAGAGATCACAGAGAAATACTTAAAATAATGCCGTAGAAAAGTTCTGACATCACAGAAAAACAAACTAGTCTAGTCTTCCTATTTCCTAGCTATATCTAAGAGAAAACACAGTTCTAAAATCCTACTTACATCTAGACACAGGCAGAGCTGGTGATGTTGAATGTTCTCAAGACAAATGCTGAAATGTTTTCATTCTTTGTGTCCTTAAATTGATAACACAGTACCACTGATTAATTTCAGATTACATCATTTCTTTCTGGTTCCCAGGCTTACAGATTCTCAGAGGTTAATAGGCTCTTTGATCTTGCAACTGGTCAGGAACCAGAGCAATAAAAGAAATTATACATGCAAATTCTAGCTATTAACTCTGGCCTCAAAGCAATAGGCAGAATTCCTTCATCTAAACATATCAGCTCCAAATGTTGACATCAAAGACAGTCATAAAATGTTTGACTTAGCTTTCTTACAGCAGAGTGCACTGCTGTTACATTTTTGCAGTTCAATATCCAATGCAGTCTTTTCACATTTAAGAGAACAAGCCTGTGGCTTACATTAATATTTACAAATGGGAGATTTATCTACAAAATTCTATCTGGCTACGCTGGCAGCCTTCACCTATCTTCATAGCAGTTCCATGATAAGGGAATTATCTTTAAGATTCTATGAAAGGATCTCCTAGTATTGTCAATACGTTGCTTATTTGTTGCCATATTCTAGTGTTTTTGAAAAAAATAAGTGTTAAACAGTGTTATATGCCTTTCAAAGTAATATCGTGGTTTTGTTGGGATTACAGCACTGAAAAGTGTCATTACTACTTTTAACATGAATGGCATTGTGCCTGTAGCTGCATTTCATGTGGATCTGTCACCATTTCATTACTTCTGTTGGTATATTTTTGATCTTCAAAGGTTTCTGTTGTTTTTATAAACTAAAATGTTTACCTGCAAGTTTGCATTACATTTCAGTGTTGATTTATATTGCCTAAACTCTAGTAAGGCTTAAAACTCATACTGCTGATTTAGGTAGCAAAAATCTGAGTATGAGTGTGTGTGTGTATGCATATGTGTGTGTATGCATATGTGTGTGTGTGTGTGTGTGTGTGTGTGTGTGTGTGTGTGTGTGTGTGTGTGTGTGTGTGTGTGTGTGTGTGCGTGTGTGTGTGTGTGGTGTGTGTGTGTGTGTGTGTGTGTGTGTGTGTGTGTGTGTGTGTGTGTGTGTGTGTGTGTGTGTGTGTGTGTGTGTGTGTGTGTGTGTGTGAGAGTGTGTGTGTGTGTGTGTGTGTGTGTGTGTGTGTGTGTGTGTGTGTGTGTGTGTGTGTGTGTGTGAGTGTGTGTGAGTGTGTGTGTGTGTGTGTGTGTGTGTGTGTGTGTGTGTGTGTGTGTGTGTGTGTGTGTGTGTGTGTGTGTGTGTGTGTATGTGTGTGTGAGTGCCCTCTGAACCTCTTAAAGCAAGAAATCTGGACAAAGCCACACATAATGGGGGGACAAAGGCCCAAAAATAGGGACACTTTTTAAATATTGCTCTTACCCACTTAGAAAGTTGATAGACTAACAGGTTTTGCATTAGCATTAATTTTCTGAAGGATATGAAGACAAACTCAAACATCTGCCATTATTTTTTGAATTCAGTCCTCCATGATTTGCTAGTAACTTGACAGAAAAACACAATTTTATAAGGAAACAGGGCAAAAATCTGGAAAGTTGAGAGGTATGGTGTGCCTATGTGTATTCTTTTAATCAAACTCAGAAAGCAGTGTTTATTGTTGTTAGCATGTTAGAACATGACACACAAAGCAGAAGCGTGGAATGTAATTTAAGTCTGTATACTTTATTTATTTATTTTATTTTACATTTGATTACCAGGATAGTCCGACTGGATATATGTCCATTTTCAGCGAAGGCCCGGGGAGAAAAGCTCCAATTAGACAAATTGCAAAGATACTTCAATTTGGAAATAGTCAAGCCATTCCAAATATGCAATATGAAGTTTACATTGAGTTTCCAGGGTTACGGTCAGCAACAGAGTGAAACCATAGAGGACAGTACAGTTGTGTACACTTACCATAAATGTAGATGTTTGAATGTATTCACTGTTGCAGTCATCTGCCTGCAGGTAGCCCTCAGTCGCCTGAATACCAGAGTCTTGGATTTCTGTGTCAGATGCTGTCGCTTCTTCCATGACGTCAGGTAGTCAGGGGTATAAAACACGCAGCCGACACCATTACATCAGTTTTTCTTGCCCCAGATGTCAGGAGCCCCCAAGATAGGAAGCAATTGCATGGTATGGAACACCCCCAGCAAAAAGCAAATACCAATGATATAAGATATGCCAAACCAAAAGGATAGGTAGAAGTAAAGAGAACTCAGGGGGCTGGATGGAAGGTAACCAGGACTGCAACAGTGAATACACTTGAACATCTACATTTATGGTAAGTGTACAAACTGTACTATGTTCTTCGTGTTTCACTGTTGCAGTCATCACATTTGGGTTGATTCCCAAAGCTAAGGATGGGTGGAGGCAGCCAAGAAGCATTATGGCGGGCAAGCAGGCCCAGTAAGACTGTTGTGGCAAATCCAGCTCTGGATTTAGAAATGATAGGTAAGTGGCAATGCTTGGTGAAAGTGTGTACAGAGCTCCAGGTTGCAGCTTCCAGGATGTCCTGGTAGGGGCTCTCCTGAGAAATGCTGTAGAAGTTGATGTAGCCCTAGTGGAATGTGTTCTGATCCCCTGTGGGGTAGGTTTCCCATGGTGTTTGTAGCAGAAATAGATGCAGTGTGTTATCCATTTAGAAATGGTTTGCTTTGAAATGGCCTTGCCCTCTACCCCTGCAACAAAGCTGACTAGCAGCTGGTCAGATTTTCTGAAAGGCTTAGTCCTGTCTAGATAGAACCTGAGCTACCTGTGCACGTCCAGGGAGTACAGGATCCTTCCCCTTTATTCTGAGCATTAGGAAAGAAAGTTGGCAAATGAATGGATTGGTTTAAAGCCACACTAGATACCACTTTAGGCATAAAATATGGGTTAGTCCTGAGGGAAACCCTGTCCGCATGGAAGATAATGAAGGGTACCTTGGCCATAAGGGCCTGCAATTTGGACACTCTTCTTGCTGAAGTGATGGCTAGATGTAAAGCTGTTTTCCAGGAGAGGAATTTTAACTCTGCTGTAGCAGCAGGTTCAAAGGGTGGAAGCATGAGCTTTTCCAATACAAAGTTACGGTCCCAGGCTGGAATGGGAGCTGTCCTGGGAGGCCTTAAATTTTTGGCTCCTCTCAGGAACTGTTTGACCAGAAGATGGGTGGCTCAGTATTATAATGAGTTGAGATGGCAGAGGCATGAATCTTAATTGAAGAAAAGGATAGGCCTTTGTGGAGCATATCTGTTAAGTAATCTAGTATATGAGTTAAGCTTGGCACATTTGTGTCCATTACCTGAGACTGGCTCCAAGAACAGTATCTTTTCCACTATACTGAGTAGGATTTTCTAGTACTAGGCCTCCTTGCCTCAAGGATGACATCCAGCACCTGTTTACTGAGGGCTGCTGGTGATGAGCTCAGGGGATGAGCTAGGCTGCTAGGTTCAGGGTCTGTAGCTGAGGATGCAAAAACTTGCCCTCCCCACTGGGACAGCAGGGAAGGGATCTGAGGCAGGTGCATGGTGGCACTACTGCCAGACTTTGCAAAAGAGGGTACCAGTGCTGGTGCGGCCAGTCTGGTGCAATCAGGATTGTCCTTGGCTTGTCCTGTTTGATCTTTAGTAGAACTTTTGAGAGGAGGGGCAGAGGGGGAAAGGCATAGATTGAGAGGTTTTCCCAAGTAAAAGCAGGGCATCCACTTTCCATGCTTGGCTGTGGGGAGTTCTGGTGCAATATTTGCTCACTTGATAGTTCTAAGGGGAAGCAAAGAGGTCCACCTCTGGTGCCCCCACCTGTGATTCAGAAGTTTGAATATTTTGGGTTCCAGTTTCCACTTGTGTGGGTCCATTATATTTCTGCTTAAGTCATCTGTCAGTGAATTTAGTTTGCCTGGCAGGAATTGAGCTTGCAGGTGCACTTGGTTGCTCAAGGCTGTGTTCCACAGAGCCATGGCTAATCTGCAGAGAGGGTAGGAATGGATTCCCCCCTGCTTGTTTATGTACCACATAACTGTGGTGTTGTCTGTCTTTACCAGTAGTTACCCTGGAAGAATAAGGCATTTAAAGGCTGTCAGAGCACTTTGTACAGCTAACATTTCTTTTTGATTGATATGCAGGTGCATTTGTTTTGGGCTCCATTTGCCTTGAATGCATTGTCCTGCCATGTGAGCCCCCCATGCATAGTCTGATGCATCTGTTTTTAGGGTTTGGGCGGCAGGGGTTGAGTGAAAGGGAGTCCCTTGGTGTGGTAGCAGGCCTCTACCCACCAAAGGAACTCTGCCCTTAGGCAAGGAATGATAGGAATCATTGTTTCCAGGTCCTGAGAATGTTGACACCAGAGACTTTTTAAGTACCACTGAAGTTTCCTCATATGCAGTTTTGCATATGGAATTAGCAGAATTCAAGATGCCATGAACCCTAGGGCTTGCAGTATTTTTCTTACAGATAGCTGGGTTTTGGTGGCCAGTAGATTGAAGTAGTTTGTAAAATAAATTTGTTTTTTCTGGAGTGAGGAAAGCCATCTGGGAAGTTGTGTTCAAGATTGCTCCCAGGAATGCAATCTGTTGGCTGGCTACCAGACGTGATTTCTTTTCATTGATGGTGTACCCCAGTGAAGTTAGAAGTCTCTTTACAAATGATAGGTGCTGTAGTAGCAATTCCTGACTGTCCCCCTGAATTAGGCAGTCATCCAGGTATGGGTACATTTGAATTCTTTTTGTGAATACCCTGGGCATAGTAGGTAAGCCAAAGGGAAGTGCAGAGAACTGATAGCGCATACAGCCTGCTCTGAAATGTAGACATTTCCTGCAAGATTCCCTTATAGGGATGTGCAGGTAAGCTTCTTTTAAGTCTAGGGTTGTTAGCCAGGAGTCCTTGGCTAGCATAGGAAGCAGCTGTTGGAGAGTAAGCATTTTGAATTTTGGAACCACCAGAAATGTTGAGAATAGACAGATCCAGGATAGGGCGCCAAGTGTTTTCTTTTCTGGGTATCAGAAACAGTCTGGAATAAAAACCTTGTCCCCATTGCTCTGCTGGGATAGGTTGAATAGCCTTGATACTGAGAAGGGAAAGTACTTGCTTTTGGGCCTCTGCTCACTAGTTTGGGGAGAGGTCTAGCCATCCACTTGGAATTGACAGTGACTGGAAGTGGAATCTGTATCCCTGGGAAACAATGTTTAACACTCATCTGTCCTGGGTAATGTACTCCAGGTTTTTTGCATGCAGGGCAAGTTTTCCTCCTAAAGGTGCAAGTACTTGGGCAAGGCTTGGAAGAGTTAAGGATAAGTCATTGTGAGATTTTATCATAGGCTGGCGGCTTACTACTCCCTGTTATGGACGTGGGAGCACTCCATTGCTTAGATCTGTGCATACTGTGAAACTGAAGTCTTGGTGGTCTGCTGCCCCTGGGTTTGGACTGAGAAGGCCAATGCTTACTGAATCTAGGTGGCTGTACCTGCAGGAAATCTTTAACAGTTTGCATAGATTTAGCTTTTTCCTCCATCTTTTGAGGATGACTTCTGCTTTATTGCCAAATAGACACTCTTGGTTTAATGGTGAATCTAGTAATTTTGCTTTAACATGGTCTGGCAAGGTTTGTTCCTTACGCCAAGCATGCCTTCTAAGAACAGACCAAGTGACAGCAGCCCTGCAAGATGCTTCTAAGGCATCAAAACCACATTGAAAAGTATGTTTTCCAACTTGGTTAGCAGAATGCATTAACTCTTGTAAATCCTTGTGTTCTGCACAATCAGGAATCAACATCATTTTCTGTTCAATTAGTTCCATAATATGTTGCTGATATTTTAACATATGAAACTGGCAATTTAAAGCCCTGATGGCGAGAGAAGCAGAGGTGTATACATTCTTACCCCATCTGTCTAAAGCCCTAGAATCCCTGTCTGAAGGGGAAGGATTTTTGGCTGTTGTAGCCTTAATGCCTTTAGGTCCCTGGGAAATGGTCTCTGAATCCGCAGCAGGATTCTTAAAGAGGAATTTGTGGGAGTCAGGTACTCTATAGTACCTGTCAGGTTTCCTGGGAGCTGGAGGCAAAGTATCAGGGCTAAGACTGGATTCCAAGAAGACATCATCTACAATTTCCAGAACAGGAGGGATAGCTAGAGGCCTGTGCTGAGGCAAGTTTAAAAATTCTGTGAGTCTTTTTATGGACTGAGAGTAGTCCTGGCTCTCCCAGCGGAAATGCTCTCTAAGGGTATGCAGGGTTTCACCAAAAGAAAAATCTTCTGGTGGGGGAGCAGAGGGAATGGAATCCTCTGCATCCGAATCCTCATAGGTAGATAAGGGTATGTCCTGGTAATCAGAAGGGTCAGAGTTAGCAGACTCTTGATCTGAAGAATTAGAAGGAAAATCAGTTGTTGGTCTTTTTGAGGGGAAAGGCTGACTTCCCCTAATTAAAGTAATCAGGTCTTCAGCCATTCTAAGCATTTGCTTCTGTGGCATGTGGGCCTGAGAATGTGCTTTGGTCGTCGGTTTCCTAGGCATAGTGCCAACATTAGGCCTGAGAAATTCAGTATTTTTGGTTTGAAATGAAGTCTTCGGTTTAATAAGAAAATCGGAAGGCCTGAATACACCCTCAGAAGCTGGTGCCTGCACAGCGGCTCCGGAGCCATCCAAGGTAGAGACATACGCAGGTTCCATAGTCGAAGAAGCATCTCACGGCATACCGGACTCCGAATGGGTCTCAGTAGAGACCTGTGAATCTGTAGAAGCAGGTATGAGGGGCAGCAAAAGAGCCTCACTGAGTGCCGGCACTGGCGACTAGCTTAACGGAAGCGTCAATTGGCAGTTTCGGATCTATGCGGTCTGTCTCTGTCTTTATCCTTACATTTTTTCGGAAGATCGGTAGTCGGACGGCTTATCAAAGCCACTTCGGAATACGGAGATCGAGTGTGAAAGAATTTAGCGACAAAAATAGCCCGACAATGAATAGCTCGGGTGTTGAACAAGGCACAAAACCAACAGCAAGGAAAGTCATGGTCTGGGCCTAAACAGGTGACGCAGTAAGGATGAAAGTCTCTGCGAGGTATTTGCTTTCCACAGGCAAGACAATTTTTTCTGACATTGGTTAGAGCAAGAAAAAAAGGATCCCCAATGATGAGGTACTTATCTTTTAGAAGACATCAGGTCTGAAACTTGAAAAATGAAAATTTCAGGAGGCGGACAACCGGCAGTTGCGAACTGCTTCTGCTTCAGACAATGCATGGCAAGAAAAGCTGATGCAATGGTGTCGGCTGCATGTTTTATACCCCTAATGACCTGTCGTCATGGAAGAAGTGACAGCATCCGATGCAGAAATCCAAGACTCTGGTATTCAGGCCGACTGAGGGCTATCTGCAGGCAGATAACCCAAATGTGATGACTGCAACAGTGAAACATGAAGAACATCTGCTATTCAGCAATACAGTAGATGCAGTTTGAGATCGTGTCCAACCCCCACAAAGGAAATGGGGCTTCTTACTAATCTTCTCTGCTAGTCCCTCTCTCCCACTTTCATGTAACCATCAAAGTTCATAGCAAGGATGTTGTCTATGTGAATTGTATACCCACAGACCATGCATGTGGGTGAAAGTTTATGTCCCACTCAGATGTAATGGGCAAAAGCAGTAGCTTCACTTGTAATGTTATATACAATTCATTTGGAATTATTCTTAATGCAACTACAACTGACACTGCTAGTAGCACGTTTCATATATATGCTTCTTTTTACCATAGTAAACAGCAAAAAAGGGCTTAAAATGTCATTTTCAGGTCACTAAGTGCTTCTCTAGACTTCACCCCCCTAGCCTTTTGCATCTTCTGGCAACTCTGAACCACCATAGGATATTTTTATTTCTTGAGACAGACTCAGCTGTTTTCTTTCTGTCTATTGTTTTAGTACCAGTACTATGACAATCAGCAATCAGTGTCTCAACATTTCTGAAGGCTGCCATTTCAGAATACAGTCAGGCTGCCAAAGCACATGCTGTTGTGATGGTCAATACATTTTACTGTTTTAAAATTTGCTGATATATATATATATATATATATATATATATATTAGGCAGAAGCACACTCAGCTGCAGTTCTCATCTGAAATAAAAATAACTGGAAAAAGATCTCTCAATCATTATGAAATTAAGTGGGGAAGTTTGACCTCTGCCTTTTAAATAACAAACATGACAGGCAAAGTTCTTGCCTTCGTCTCATATAAAATAAGCATCACAAATGCTCCAGTTAAAAGTCTACTCTAACATATGAGAACAATGAAAGTGAAACAGAAAGCAAACCCGGAGTGAAAATGATGTGACAGGAAGGTGCAGAGAGGTGGAGTGAACTGAAGGTTCTTCTTTTTATTCCTCACCTTTTATACAGAAAATTCATCTGGAAGACACTTTAGTTTTCTTCCATGCTGCACTGGGCCTGTAACCTGGCCCACTTTTTACCATGAATCACAACAACCCAGTGAGGCAAGCTTTCCTTGGGGACCATTAACTCAGTCGTCTCCTGAATCTGCCTGACAGCTCTAATTTTTTCTTGGGCAACAAGCCGCAGCTGCTATAAACTGATGCTATTGGTCACTGGGGGACTCACCAGATGCATTAACCTTCTAACTCTATCACATTGAATGCACAAAAATAATGTGAAATATTTCACTCCTTACTGACTACCCACATAAATTTTTAAACAAATGTTTAGTTTGAGCCTAGTATTTTTATAAATAATTTATGAATAACCTCTGCTTTACCCCTCCTGCTGCATTGGATGTTACCAGCATTATATTCAGTAGCTGCCTGCAATTTGCAGTAGACACGTGTATACATCAAGCACAACACACACTGGGCTGCAATCAGCTATAATGCAACAAGTTCCTGATAGCTTGCTATGCAGCCAGCTATGCCTAGACCTCCCCCCCCCAACACACACACACACACACACACAC
The DNA here is from genome assembly GCF_019279795.1 of Protopterus annectens. Lineage (NCBI taxonomy): Eukaryota > Metazoa > Chordata > Ceratodontiformes > Protopteridae > Protopterus > Protopterus annectens. The sequence goes on along the minus strand of NC_056741.1, from coordinate 1,666,198,212 downwards.
ACACACACACACACACACACACACACACACACACAAACACACACACACACACACCAGCTATGCCTAGAAACACACACCCCCACACAAGCTGTCTGCTTACTCTTCTCTCATTCACTGGATCATCAAATGTTGACATGTCTAAAAATACAGTGTCTAACGCAGAACAACTTCCTGTTTATCTAGTCAAGACACGGACTTACTGCTAGAACCTTTTAATGTGATTGTGTGTGTGTGTGTGTGTGTGTGTGTGTGTGTGTGTGTGTGTGTGTGTATGTGTGTGTGTGTGTGTGTCTGTCTGCCCTGTCAGCATGAATACCGCAGCCCTCTAACTGTTCACATTTTTGTTTTAATAGCATATCTGATCAGTCTGGATAGGTTAATGCACTTCTGTCAAATATTTAACAATCTAGCTGTCCGTACCTGACAGACTTTACAATTGATGAATGCACAATTGTGCGTGCTGCACAATAGTGCAGTTTTACCTGTTCAGCTGTTATGGGACATCATGCGCTGAGATTTGCTGTTGGCAAATGATGTACACTTGGTATGTGGTAACCAAAACGCACATAATTAAAGTCATTATCTTTTGCTCAACTTCTACAGATTCAGTTTTCCAGTATGAGTAACCTCATTCTTCTTCTTTCAGAATGGGGCTTACTATCTTATATACAAATATAAGTCATTTGGCAGGGAGAAATGTTGCTAGATTCAATATGTCATGATTTAAACATGTTCCATTTCATACTAAGGCGTTGTTCTTGACACTGCATCAGTTCTTTTACAAACATGGAGTTATGGCTCTCCCAACATGCAGGTCATTTCCCTTGTGCATGATTCATAACTGTAAAGGTCAGTATGATGCATACCAAATACTTACTAAAACATAGGAATACAGGAAAAAGGTAAACAGTAACCAAACATGTTACAGAGAAAGGAAGAGAAAGAACTGACAAGTTATAAAAAGATGTGGGAGTTGTTTATATACTGCAGAGGAATCTTGCCTCCTCAAAGCAGTGGCATTATTTCGGCTGAATGGGTAAGAAACAGCAGGTACTGCAAGGTTGTAGTAAATGAACTTCTCCCATGTAACTCTCCTAGATTCTTGCCGGGCACACTACTCTTTATACAGACAAGTGCTATATAACTGTTGGTCAACGATGACTATTATATTAACTTGGTCTTTATGTTTAATTTATCTTCTGGTTTGATAGCAATGTTACCTGGTCAATCACTTTTACCTTTTTCTTCTTTTCATTATTATTCACGGTCCTCCAGCCTGTCACTTGCACAGATCAAATATTCAATGCCTATGTTAAGCACTCTGTCAAAAATGATAATAAAAACTGAACCTTAATATTATTCCCAAATGCCTTCTCACTTGATCTTCTGAAGTATTAATAATCAGACATAAGCTGTCCACAGGCACTCTGTTGATATTAAATGAGTTGTTATCAAGGCTTCCCATATGAAAGGTTTTCTCTGCTAAACCAATGATTACAACCCCCCACCCCCCCCCCCAAAAAAAAAAAAAAAAAACTGCCTGTACCAATTACCTGTTTTGCCATTTATGGTTTACCTCCTCTCTGAGTATTCACTTTGTAAATTAAAATCTAACACTTGTTTGTGTCTTTCGGCTTTTCCTGGTTAGGGGTCGCCACAGAGGAACTCCGGTCCGCTAATGATTGGTAGTGGATTTTTACATACTGGGTTACCAGCCCTGACGCACAACCTTCAACGAAGGCACACCCCATTCATGTATGCCTCCACACAGAAGACGCTCTAGCTGAGACTCAAACGGGACAACGTCTTGCTATGAGGCGACAACGCTACCGCAGCACCACCACCGCAGTAGAAATTAAAATCTAAAATCTAACACTATTCATCTGAAATATACCCATTTTCTAAGATGAAAATTTTGCCCCTTTTGAACACTGAATCGGTGGAACTATTTTCTCTCTCTCTCTCCTATTACCTTTTCCAAAGCTCTTTTGCCTCCTCTGAAAGAGCCATTAATTTCTGATAACTTTCTTAGATGCTTCCTGTTGAAGATACATGCAGACTGTGTGTGATTCTGTCAGTGTAGTATTCAGAACACCACCTTGACAATATTTTAATGTATGCTGATAACATAGCCCTTATATAATCAGGGTAAATTATAAACAATGTCTTCTTCAAGACCTTTCCGCAGTCCTTACCTGGCTAGAAGAAAAGTAACCCATACTTAACTTGAACATAACATATTGTTGACTCAGTGTCCTCCTTTAAAATAGCCTGATCTTCCTCTCGGCCCTATGATGACTCATTTTAACCAGCCTAGAAATAAAACTAACCAGACTTTTTCCAGCTGGAGACAAGTCTCTTGGTTTGATATCTCTGAGGGTGATTCAGCTACTGGAAATTATATTTTTTAGTGTTATCTACAAAACAGCCCCTCTCTTCTGCCAATGCTTCTAGCAAGAATTGTCACAAGCTGCAAATAGTCTTTTACAAAAATCAGTCTTTTATAGCAACTTCCACCATAATGTGATCATCATTTTATTACAGTTTCTCTTAGCCAACATCTTCCAGTAAACAAACTACTTCTACTAACACTCATTAAAGAGATCCATAAACTCAACACTTCACCACAGATACCAGCAAGACCTTCTACCACACTTATCTTTGCCCACCTCAAAGAGGCGATAGGAGCATGCACGTGCTTTGCTGCCCCTTCCCTCTTCTCCATTGGGATCTGCTGACCTGTCCTTCAGATCTCTATGCCTCAACACTACCTCTTCTGTCACAGGCTGCTCCAACTCTCTGTCCACTTTGGTTTAAGATAGCTGCCTCTGTTTTCCACTTAAGCCACTTTGCCTTCTTACCACCTGATTACTCTTCAGTGCCTCCTCAAATGCCTTTTCAACACTCCTAGTTGAATCATACTGTATGACTAAGTCAGTGGCCTGCCATTCCACCGTGTACACAGCCACACAGGTTTCTGATGTCTTTGTGTTTCAGCTATGAAGGGTTACTTTACTAATCAGGTATTTATTTTTGCACAGTGTATAAATCCATTTTCGCATTGTAACACAATGTATAAATATTCTCTATAGGTTTTCTTTGTTTCCAGGCTGTAATTGAAATGGATTCATTAAGATCAATCTATTATGCCAGTAAACAATTTAATTAATTTATTTGCCATTAACTAGCATGCCTAGAATCCCTTCACCTTTGGAAGTTTAAATTTGGTGCTATCCTTTTTGTCCACTTGAAGGAGACATACCCTGCACAGAGTTTGGTATCCTCTGCAAAATATGAAATGTTTACTTTCAATCCAGCTGCAGTACAGATCAGCAGAATCCTAGTATCTTTGGCCAGGAAAATAAAATAATTTCCTAGCCCAGCTTTAGAGCTAAGCAAGCAATTCTGTATTGTTTATTCTCATATTTCTCACTGAGGGACGAAACATTTAGTTAGACCAGAAGCAGCAGCTGATGCAGCCACATAAAGGGCATGGAAATATATCCCAACTCTGTCTTATATGGTACTTGTGTTGATACACAAAATATTCTGCTTCCGCCAACCCCAAGCCAAACCCATATGACCTTACTGCTAGAACTCAGTTGTGTGGCATCATTTAGAAAGCACTGTATATTCACAAATGAGTTTTCTTAACTGTAAAAATGTCATGATAACTCTTAGACAAAAAATAAATAAATAAAGATAAACTAAAAAAAAAATGTGCTAGCGTGTTTGAAGCATACCAACTGTCAGAAAAGATAAAATAATGCAATGACAAAACTGATATTTCATGTTTTCAGACAATTTTGGAGCTGATGGTCCAGTTGAGGATGTTTCACTGTGCTTAAAAATCATATTAAGAAAATAAAAACAATACTATTGAAGGGTAACGCTCCTCCTCTCATATACCCAAGGAAGCTGAGATGCTCCCTTTGATTATAACAAACTCCAAGGTTGCTGCATCTTTGGGATAATGATACACTGAACTTTGAATTCCCACTGAAAGTTAAACATAATTATCAAAGAACCTGGCTTAAACAAAATGTATGATTACAAAGGAAAACAAAGACAGGATGACAGCCTTATCCAAGACAGCATTACTCATTTACATGCCTCTCTTGCATAACACCAAAATACAACTTTGGTTCATGGAGTCAGTTCATGCTATTTTTGTAGATTATGAAACAAAATGCTAATGGATGGAATTAACGCTAACCTAAAAGTGATGTCTGCAAAGGGATGCTTTTTTATTGTAAGGCATGGCAAATCTTTTTGAAGGCTCTGAATGTAATTCAGACTAATCCCTCTGTTCCAAACAGAAGGCAAATGTGAGTTTGAAAATTCTCTTTCTATCGTATCTCATACAGTACTAAATTGGCTACTTGAACTAAACTCTGCAGCTATAGATGGCACTTAGTTACCACTAAGCTAGAATTGTGTATAATGTTTGTTGCAGGTGCTAGGCCATCCTTTAAGAGCCTAGAGTTTGTATGAAGGAGTACAGATTACATATGATAGTAAGCAGTGGACACCCGTTCAGGTGTAATGTGATGCAGACTGTGGACATTACCTGCAGATTAGCGATTTGCAGGGTGCTGTTGGCCAGCAGGGCTGCTCTTGGGTCTTCATCTACTACTTTCTGCCCATCTTTCAGCCACTGTACTGTGGGAACTGGGTTTCCCATCACATGGCATTGCAGTTGTGCTGTTGTATTGATGGTAAGTGTCTGATTCACTGGGCCCCGACGAATAATCGGGGGAATACGATCTGACATCACTAAAGAAAAGAGAAAATAACAGGTTAATGTCTGCATTCTTTAATAATTGCATTTCTGACTTTCAATTTTTTTTTCTAAATCTAATTACATGTATATCAGAATGTTTCCTGACTATACAGCTGACATGACTAATTCCAATCACTGTATCTAATTCTTAGATGATGCTCTCTGTACTTCCCCCTTTTTGTGACACAGTGACACTGTAACAGAGGTATCCAGCACCCTATCTCGCCAGTGACAGTGTTACTTCTGGGAGCTGTTACTCATAAATATGGCTACTGACAAAGAAACTCACATAAAACATGAATGACAACACACTTTCCTGACATGTTAAGGAAAGACTAACTGAAAATTATATTTAATGAAGGATTTCTAGTGAGCAGCTCTGCAGCAAAGCTGAATAAGTTCCAAGCAAACAATAACCAGATAATGACAAATGCTGCTACAGTGTACCTTTAGGGAACTTACCTTCCTTCTGGTTGGCAATGTTAAGCACAGGAAAAGCAACACTGTATAAGTAACAATATAAAACATTTCAAAATACATCTTATTTTAAATTTCCAGGGTGACAGTCACACCCATATAAACATGAAATACATGCAACAGAGGAATTTTTATAGCTAAACTTTGTTTTCTGTCCTGCCTAAGTTGCTCTCTGCTGAACTGATGTTATTTTCTACCAGCAAACATTTCTATGAGAAAATAGATTTTATGTGTGAAGTTGTAATCCTTCTAGAGCTACTTCACTGACCTTCTCTTTCAGCAGTTGCATGTATAGGATCAGAGGTAAGCACTAGGCTAGTTGCCTTTGCGGGGCATTTTAAGCTTAGCCAGTTTCCCTTTCTTGCTCAAAATAACCTGTCACATTTGGTTAGAGACTGGCCTTACCAATCCCATGTTCAATAATTACGTATTACCCCAAATGAGAATAATTGGGATCATACCACAGATAATTTGAGGGGGAGCTATGCATGACATAAAGCATTTAGGAGCTGCCTCTGTCCATTAGTAGTACAGGGGGCAGTCCTGGGGTGAAATTTCTGTTTCTCATTCATAGATCTAAGTTGCACTAGAATATAGGCAGGAATTAACTTTCTTTTATGTTGGCAGTCTGTTGCACAGACTTTTAATAATTCTATTGGAACCTGATACTGTACTCTTCAAATGCATCTCTACATGCTCAAGTGCACTTCTAGCAGGTCAACATGCACTGTCCCTCTCCTTACATGTCCAGATGTCTGATGTCTGAAACATTACTTTGTGCTGTACCTTAAAACTTCATTTTTGTTCTACATCATGGTTCTAAAGGAAAGTCTCTGCTGACTTTGTCTGAAAGTCAGTTATTGGTGTAACTATACATAAGCCTAAGAAGTCAAGTCTATTAATTGTTTAAGTCTAAGCTGCTTAATTTCTCCAGTACATATACTGTGCCTGATAGGGGAACTGTTCAAATGAAATCTTGTAATACAGAATAATAAGTTATTCATTTAGTGGGACAGGTCATTAGCTGTAACCTTCATTTCTGTCTGGCCAACAACCTGACAGTGTTATTTAAATAAACATTTTATGCACAAGCTGCTTTTATTCCAAATTCATTTAACAGCTTTCAAGAAAAGGTCACAAATGAGCTGGCTAGAATAATTAATGTACAAACATTTTACTTCATTAAAGGCATATATTGCTTGTATTAAGATGCCGGGTATAAGCCAACTCCCTGACTTAAGGCTGTGTGCAAAGAATATGCATCTTACATGTAGTTACTGCAAAACCAATACATAACCAAACAATGCATTGTACAAAATACTGCTGTATTAAGAGAAAAAAGTACCAAAGAAAAATACACACAAAAAGTACACTTTGTGTGTGCGAGTGTGTGTGTGTGTGGGGGGGGGGGTCAAAGCTGACATTCTCCTGCTAAGGCTCTTGCCACCCCTATAGTGCCTTTTTTAGGTGATGTTCCAAAGACCAAATTACCACTGTAACAGCTATAAATAAATGCAATCTGAGAGTCATGCTGCTCAAAGCTAGAAGTCTAAATGTCAAGATGCACTCACTCAAAGCAGTCCTCAGAATGGAGAACACTGACATTTGTGCTGTAATGGAGACCTGGTTTAAAGCAGCAGAAAGCAACCCTGTGCTACCAGGCTATAACTCATTCCACACCTTTCAACCCCGAAACATGGACCAAAGCTCAAAGGGCAGTGGTATCTCCATATTCATAAAAGATATGCAAACCTACAGACTAGCAGCCTAGCAAAACGCATCTGAGATACTTCAGGTACAACTTAACATTTGGTAAGATGGCGATCCAGGTCATAGCCTGCTATAGGTCCCCAACCATGTCCTAGACTCTCACTCCATATTCTTAAGCACCCTGGAATTTATCAAGGTCCAACCCCATACTCTCTTACTAGGAGACTTCAACTACCCCTCCCGTCAACTGGGAAAACTACGCAAGCACCAATACACTGGCCCAACTCTTCCTGGAATTCATCAATTCCAATGCCCTAGACCAGCTCATTCTGACCCCTGCTAGAGGAAGCAACATCCTTGATCTGGTTATTACTAACATGGGTGGCCGTTGCTCTGCACCAATAGTCCATCCCTCTCTGGTCAGATCCGACCATAAACTAATCACCATGGAAATCCCCATCTCACCCACACCCCCAGAAAGGTAACCACCTTGAAAAACTTCTCCAGAGCTGACTTTGGACTCCTAAAAACAGAGGTGGCTAACTTCATGGCACATATACCAATGTAAAATAGCTGCATGACTGCTGAATCATGTACCAATGCACTGTACGAACATGTACATAAATGCATGGAACTAGCCATACCCAACAGAACCAAGACGCTCTCCTCCAAAACAATGAAGCCAGTCTGGTGGTCCCCTGTCATTAACAAACTCTACAACAGAAGGAAGAAACTGTTGCAAAAAAATGTGAAGTCACAAGACTGGAAAACCTCCCTTATTAGCCTCAACAAAAAGTTGAGATCCCTCATCAAATCCTCTAAAGCCAGCTATGAAGGCAGAATTGGGCAGACACTAAAAACAATCACAAAGCTTTCTGTAGCTATATCAACAGCCTCCACAGCAATACCCATATTTGCTCTAAGTTACTGCACAATGGTTCCTCCTTTACTAAGCCAACAGATATTGCCAACATACTGGCTGACAGGCACAATGGTACCTCCTATACTGAGCCAACAGGTATTGCCAATATACTGGCTGACAGATTCAGTGTCAACTTTACCCTCCCCCCCACCCAAAGGACCAATCACAGTACTGGAAGAATGCTAGGCACCCAGCATCACTGCAACATTGGTTAAAGCTTCACTGCTCAAGGCCAAGAATACAGCTTCCATGGGACCCGATAATATCCCTGGCTGTGTTCTACATGAACTACAAAGCAAACTGGCACCACATATGTGTGACCTGTTCAGTCACAGTCTCACCTCAGGATTTGTCCCTACCGAATGGTGCATTGCTACAGTCATCCCTCTCCATAAAGGGGGAGTGACTATAGATCCTGGGAATTAACGCCCCATTAGCCTGACGAGTCTGACATGTAAAGCTATGGAACGCATCATCATGGACCTGATTAACAAAGATGTAGGAAATCTCCAAACTCTAGACGCCACACAATTTAGCTTTGTGAAAGGGAAATCATGCCTGCTCAACCTGGTTGTCTTCTTTGAGTCAGTCACCAGGGCTGTGGATGAAGGTAAGGCAGTCCATATAGCCTACCTTGATTTGGCCAAGGCCTTTGATACAATTCCTCACTCGGGAATTAGTGATAAACTCACCAAACTAGGCATCAACCCCTATATCACTAGGCGAGTTGCAAACTGACTCACAGGTAGAACACACCGTGTGAAAGTAGTGGACTCCAAGTCAGACTGCCAACCATTCATGAGTGGAGTCCCACAGGGATCAGTCCTGGGTCCTCTCCTCTTCGGCATCTACTTCTCAGAAGTCCAGGCCAACACAAAGGGACTCTGGCTGACCAAGTTCACAGTTGACTGCAAGCTGGGAGCCATTATTAACTCCCCAAGTGATGCAGACATCCTACAGAAAGGCCTCACTGAGACCAATGACTGGTGTCAAAACCATGGCCTTAAGCTTAATGCTAAAAAATGCTCTGTCATTCCCTTTGGTAAAACTCAGTTTCTACTAATTACTACATTGATGGAAGCCCAATGAACACAGAAGGCGTTATAAGAGATCTTGGGATGCAGATTGACAGCAACCTCTCCTTCGACCACCACATTGCCACTGTGGTCAGAAAGTCCTTCTATGTATCACATCTCATTACCAAGGGTTTTGCAACCAGGAAGAAAGAGGTCATCACCTCTCTCTCTACTCTTCCCTCATTAGACCAATCATCGAGTATAATGCCCCATTTGGTATGTACCTCATTGGACACCTGCAACAGCTCAGCTGGACAGGCCACAGAAGTACCTCATGAAGAGGATCCTAGGCATTAAACACATGTTCGACACGGAGAGACTCAGAAGACTCCAGCTATTCTCTGTCTCATATCACCTACTTAGAGGCAATCTCTACTTGGCTTACAAAGCCATGTCTGACCGAGTTCTTTTAGAAATGCTACATCTAAAGAAATCCCAATCTCTCCGCACCACATGCTCCAGAGACCTCAACCTCATTACCACAATCAACAGAACATGCTGGAGGGACAGGTTCCTCACCCACAGACTGCCCATGTTATGGCATAGACATCCCATACATGTCAAGCAGAGCACCTCACTGGCCCTCTTCAAGAAAAATCTTGATGAGTGGATGGGTAACAGAAAGTTCACCCCAAGGATCATTCCAGTGGCTTTACTTGATAAAGGCACTGGGAACTAATGTCGGGCAGCATGATGCCTGGGCACTTCTATGGGTCAGGCTTGTGAAGGCACCAGGGCCATTAGCCTAGTACACACTTATGAACCTATGAACCTAAGAGAAATACCTCCGACATTACTGTAACTTGAAGACAGACACACAGAAGTCACCTCTGTTGTGACGGCCCCTACAGTTCATGCAGTAATCACTGCACTAAAATTTCCGGTAAAATGTGATGCCCACAGACTGACAGGTTCTAATTTGTCAGAAGTGATTTTAATAAAATGACCGGCTATCATATGTCAGTCTTAAGCCATTCGCAAGACAATTCTGGGGTACATTAACAAGAGTCACTCACTAGTCCAGGATGTAACTGTGGCTCATTAAAAGTCTGAGTTTACTACTGTGTATTTCCATACTTATCCATTCCCCTCAATCTTTTTAAAAACACACTCATGTACTATCTGAACACACCACCCTTTTACTAATTCACCAGTCTTCAAAGAAAACTATACCTCCACTACCTACATTATTTGGTTGCTAACGTGTAGAAATAGCACAGAAATATCATAAAGCCAATGAGACTTAAAGCTTGGGAAAAATCTTATATACGCAAGATCTTATTGGCCAATGTCAATCATAAAAATTGAAACTTATCCAATCATATGACAGTCGTATGGGGCATCCACTTTGTAAACAGCATTCAGTTACGTGTGTTAAGAGAAACATTTTCTTGCTGAATCCCACAGTGCCATAGCACCCTGACTAATGGATGCTGAAAAGATATGAGCTATCTCTTTCTCAATGCTTGATGCACATGGATTTGCAGTCCAACTAGTGACAGTGGGTATGGGTTTGTAGTCCACCTAGTGACAGTGGGCCTTGTCTGTCATCATCCCCTCAGCTTCAGTTTCATTTAGTAATATTCTATACATATTTGGTCCTTTAATATTAGTATGAGGCAAGGATGCTCCTTGTCTCCCTTCCTTTATATTCTCTCCTTGGAACCCAAGATTAGTGGTGTAAAACAATGCCCTACTAGTCAATCTGTGGCTGTACAGGGGTGTCATGTTAAGTTACAGGTTTTACAACTGGTTTTCTAACTCCAACTGTTCTCTTCAAGTCTATCACTCAAGTTCTCCATGCCCTTGCCATATATTTCATGGTATCAAATTATAAACTTAATAGGAATAAGATGTGCATTTCCACTACACCCCCCCCCCCCACATGGAGAATGATCCATGCACTTCTGAACTTATTTGCTCACCAGGTGGAGTTAATTATCTGTTCTTTCAACTACTACATGCTCTTTTGCTAGGTGCAGTCAGGTTGAGGGTTCTTAGAGCCTTGGAAAGGTGTCCCACTCACAGTCTTTCCTTATGTTTGAGTTAATATAATTAAAATGATGGTTATGCCTTGAACAGTCTATCCAATATCTATCAAACATCATGGACCTGGTACTCACCAACATGGGGGACTGCTGCACCACCCCCAGTGTGTGGCCATCCCTGGTGAGATCTGACCACAAATCAGTCTCGCTAGAAGTAACTATAACACAAGACCTCACCCCTCCCTCCCCCTTAGCAACAACTAGACTAAAAACTTCTCAAAGGCCAATTACAACCTTTTACGTGATGTCATACATAGCCTCATAGCCCCTGCCCCCACAGATGGAACAAACACCTATGTTGAGTTATACACAAATGCTTTAGATAAGCACCGGTACAATTGTATCGACTTTGCTGTACCTGATGGAACCAAATCAAGAGCTTCAAGGAAAAACAAACATGCCTGGTGGACAACTGCCATTAATAGGCTATACAATAAGAGAAAGATATTGCTGTCTAAAAGTAGGAAGGAATGGTCTCAATACTGGAAACAATCCCTCCTCGACTTAAACAAGCAAATAAGACTCCTAGTGAAGTCCTTCAAAGCTAAATCCAAATTAGCTTCCCTAACTAAGGATAATCACAAGGCATTCTTCAGTTACACCCATAACCTCAAAGGTAAGGCCCAGAATTGCGCTGAACTCATAGTGAATGGTACTACATATATAGAACCTGTGGATATAACAAATCTGCTGGCTGACACATTCATTGGAAACATCACTCCCCTGTTCCTGCCACACATACCTCAAAGTATCCCAAACACCTGTCCCTCACCTAGTATCTCTGAGGAGCAAGTCTTAAATACCCTCTCCAAGGCCAAAATCACAGCCACTATGGGACCACACAACATCCCAGACTGTGTTCAACATGGTTTAAAACAGGAATTAGCATCACCATTGAGCACACTTTTCAATCACAGCCTAAGCACTGGCTTCATCCTAGTGGAAAGGAAAACAGCTACCGTCATCCCTTTGCACAAAAAGGGTGTATCCACAGACCCCGGGAACTACAGACCCATTAGGTTGACCAGTCTTATCTGCAAGGCCATGGAACAAATCATTATGCACCTTATAAACAAAGATACAGGAAATCTTCAAATGCTCAACCCCCACCCAGTTTGGCTTTGTCAAGGGGAGATCATGCCCGTTAAACTTGGGGGACTTCCTTGAGACAGTCGTCAAAGACCTAGATGAAGGTAAATCTGTGTATATGGCCTACCTAGACTTAGCCAAGGCCTTTGACACAATCCCCTACTCAGGCATCACTGATAAACTCACCCAGCTGGGTATCGACCAACTGGCTCACTGATAGAATTCATACAGTCAAAATAGGGGACTCCAACTTCTCCAGCAGACCCGTAACCAGTGGTGCTCCACAGGGATCAGTTCTAGGAGCCCTACTGTTCAGAATCTACTTCTCCAAAATGCAGGCAAAAACTAAAGGACTGTGGCTGACAAAGTTTGCTTATGAATGTAAACTGGGAGTGATCACTGAAACCCCTGGGGATGTCAACATCCTGCAAGGTCTTACACAGACTAATGACTACTGCTAAAGTTATGATCTTAAACTTAATGCAAAAAAATGCATTAACATACTCCTCGGCAAGGGTGATGTTCCTGCAAACTACCACATCAATAGAAATACCCTAAGCACACAGTCAGTGGTGAGAGATCTGGGCACAGAAGTTGACAGCAACCTTAACTTCAGTCACTATTTCTCACAGAGGTTGCCCCACCTTTGGAACAAGTTTCCTATTCATGTTAAACAAGGCCCCTCATTGGCCCTATTTAAGTACAATTTGGAGACTGGATGGGTAAATGGAAATTCACCCTGGGACTTCCACCTGTGTCCCTCTTGGACAGGGGAAATAGGTGCTGATTTTAGTGTCTGCTTGAACTAGACATCCTTGGGAACATGGATTGAATTTGGCTAGGCTTGTAAGGGCCCTGGGGCCATTAGTCTAGTAACCGCCTATGATCCTATGATCCACTCTGTATGCTGCTGAAAAAAAATCATTGCGCCTGGTTCCCCTCTTTCGATTTCTCTCTCACTCTCTGCTCAAAATTCTCTAAATGCATCTGTCACAGAGAAAGGCCACAAAGTTCCTTCAGTACTTGCACCTTGACACTAGAAGGAATTTGCCTCCCCTACCAGAGCATGTACCATACAAGCTAGGCCACTGCTGCCTTTTAAAGCATTTCTCTAGTCCTTCCCTTGTCTTCTTGGGGATATCCTTGATGTCTTCAGACTGTATCAGCACCTGAGCATGTATCTACCTTTGCTTGATTCATACATCCCAAAAGAAGAATTTTAATTTTTTTCAGACTAAAATCTGGACACAGTGTAGGTTATTGTTAGTGCTAACCCCCAAGACTAACAGTGGGGTGCCTGTTCTGTTAACCCTTTTTTCTCTTTAATCCCTAATGTTGCTACATTTTTAGCAGATTCTAAACTCCAACATGTGCTGCTCTCTGATTTATTACTGAGTGGTTGCTTGCTGAAGGAGGCCTTATGTGTATGTGTGTACGTATTGCCCTTGGGGGGCACTAGCTCTATCCACACTGATTTCATACCTGTGTAGGTGACAGAATGCACTAATACTGTAGGCCTTTTCTGCAAAGCAGCTAATCACTACTACACGCTATGTATAGGCCTCTTCCCTCCTATTGTCACTAACTTTACCTTTCAGGGACAAAACATCTGCTTACTACTGGACTCTCCAAATTTGGTCAGCTTCTGGTACATTAACATGACCTCCACCCCAGAATAAGGCTCAAGTCTGCTTGTCCCAGGATATGGCACAGTGTCTACTTTATATCAGCTTTTGTTAATACAGCTGTTCCTGGAAATGACACATCCCTTGTAATAAGTGTGGGGATAAATCAGCTGACATTACACACATACTATGCTCATACCTCTCAACCTTTTGAGCAAGAAATATGGACAAAGTCATAACTAAAAATAGGGGCAATCTTTAAATATTGCTCTTACAAACTAGAAAGTTGACAGAATGATAGGTTTTGCACTAAGATGACTTTTCTCAGGGGTAGGAAATCTGAAAGTCAAATGTCTGTCATTGTTTTCTAACTTCATTCTTTAATGAGTTGCCATTAATTTACCAGAAAACCACAATTTTATAAAAATCAAACCAAAAATATGAGGCAAAAATCTGGACATTCTGTATATAGCCAATTCTCTGCTGCCTCAGGAATTGACCTATGGCACATGTCAGAGGACAATGTACACTATAAAGTGTGACATGGATGTGAAGGGTTTGATTTTTCTTCTTAATGTTATCCAGGTCATGAGTATCAAGTTTGCAACAGTATGTTATGTTATACAGGTCACCACGGGGCCCTAACTCCTATACCATGATTAACTATTACCTTGCTGAGCTGCAATATTCTCATGTGTACTTGTATATCTCAATGTCCAAATCTGTAACTTTGGAAAAAATAAAGAATATTAATTTGAGAAAAATTGTTTATATTGCACAAAACAGTTATAAAATCAAAAATGATCTTGAACTGAGGCATAATTTTATGCACTTGAAATAAATATTTCAAAGTGTACTAAGACTGACCACAAAAATTAGAACAGTAGCATTAAAGAGGATGTCTAAAGGTATAAAACAAACTTTTCTTTTCACCCACACAAAAAGTGCTTGCGTGAATTTTTATGCAAGCTTTTTGTAGCACAGTATACATAGCTTTAGAGATTTCTTCTGAACAGAGACTGACTGAACTGAGCCATGTTTACAGCATTAATATTAAAGGCCAGGTGGGAGGTGTTGATGTCATTCATTTTTTTTTTTTTTTTTGCCAAACTGTTAATTTAACAGTGACCCGGTCATAATCCTCTATATTATAACTAGTCTTCAGAAACACTCATCAGAAGTGGAAGGTCCAGTCCATGTGTATTTATATCTGTGTTGCCTTCTTCCTAAAACTTATTAAGATGGACTTGAATCCCCAAGTAATTTACTAGAACATACATATGCCAGTGGTACGTTGGTTACAGACAATGTAGGCGGCACAGATTACCATGACGTAATGGCTGTTACCTCTCAGACCATCATAGAGAAGGTTAACCAATATGAATTTAAAAACACCAGGGCTGCTATGTCTAATTCAGAGTAGTTTTACCTTAAGATTTAGACAAAACTGGTGAAAAATCAATCTCCTCCACAGATGCCTGAGAATGGGGTACAGTTCTGGGAATAATAATTGTTACTGACTGTCATCAACTTATTAAGGACAAATAAAGAACTGCAAGAGACTAAAAGGGAACTAGAAAGAACATGCTGAATGGGATCAGTCCCCCCCCAAAAAAAAAGAAACAGTTACACAATAAGGGAGAAAATAAAGTCACATATATTAGATTTAGACCCTGGAATCTAGTGTAACACTGATGGAAGGATATGTGATAAGTGTAGCTCACTGGGAGATCATGTGGAATCCAGTGTAACACTGATGGAAGGATATGTGATAAGTGTAGCTCACTGGGAGATCATGTGGAATCCAGTGTAACACTGATGGAAGGATATGTGATACGTGTAGCTCACTGGGAGATCATGTGGAATCCAGTGTAACACTGATGGAAGGATATGTGATAAGTGTAGCTCACTGGGAGATCATGTGGAATCCAGTGTAACACTGATGGAAGGATATGTGATAAGTGTAGCTCACTGGGAGATCATGTGGAATCCAGTGTAACACTGATGGAAGGATATGTGATAAGTGTAGCTCACTGGGAGATCATGTGGAATCCAGTGTAACACTGATGGAAGGATATGTGATACGTGTAGCTCACTGGGAGATCATGTGGAATCCAGTGTAACACTGATGGAAGGATATGTGATAAGTGTAGCTCACTGGGAGATCACGTGGAATCCAGTGTAACACTGATGGAAGGATATGTGATAACAAGCGAACCAACAGTAAGAAGCACGAGGAGCCAAGGGTTGATAAACAATTATACCATATAAAGTTTGCACTACTGGATTCAGGGATTCCAATTACCATGTCAAACACTTTATTGAAACATAAAATAAACAAAAAAACCAAATAACTATGTTTGTGAGGCTGTAATTTGAAGACTTGGTATTATCATTAAGATGGAGAAATACGTTTTAGTGACTACAGTTATGGGCATCAATAAGTTGGGGAACTCTGGAACAGAAGATATGAAAGCCAAAGACATATTTGATAATAGTAAGGTGAAACATGTTGTTTTAATGACCAGACTGTTCACCTGGCTTATACTACTGACCAGTGTGACAAGCTGGCCACAGAAGCTTAAAAAGACTACAGATGTGATATGCTGGCAGCATTTATACATATGAAAACAGTCTTGTGGCAAACTAGAAAACTTTGCATCTCAAAAGATCCTGTTGTTAAAGGAAACACATTTCTTAGCACTGATCTAATGAAGATGGAAAAAGACTTGTTTTACATTTAAATACTGTTTTCCTTTCCATGAAATGCCACACGAGCATTTAAAAATCCTCATATGTAATGTAAGAAGGATTAACACATTTAATTAATTAGACTAAATGGTTTTTAAAGTTGATTACAATTTTGTGATTGCTACTGTAGTTTGGCATTGCTGCAAAACTTGTCCATAGTCTTTCTAAGTTTTGAGGTTACTATAGGTTTAGAAAGAATATATCAGGTGGGGGTAGCTATATTTATGAAACGGAATGAGTCAAGTTAATGAATGGCTTTTAGTTGAATACAGCTTGGGTCAGGTGTAATGGGCGAAAACAATTTTCAGAAGGATTTGAGGAAGTACTTTTTACTACCACTGTATGACATCTGAATTGGTAAATGTAGGTCAACTGTTATAGGGTCTATCTCCACATGGGGTGGTGTACAAAGAATTACCCCCCCTGAAAAAAAAGACTGGCAAGTATGAGAAATATCACAAGAAGAAGACAAGAACTGATTTCACTTGTGCATTATCCTCCTCTCTCTTTTGTTGGTAAAACTATACCTGATGAAATGTCAGTAGCTCTGGAGACATACTACATAAAGCCATTTTAGAGCCAAACAAGAAAAAACGGTGATTAGTCCACATTAGAAACCTTATAATGACAAATTCAAATAGCTTTACAGTCATAAGAACTCACCAGAGAAAAGATGAGGTAGAAAACAAACAAAAAAAAACTTTTAAGTAACTCAAAGAGATCAATAAAGCTGAAGTAGTTAAAAAAGGACAAGTAGTTATCATTAAGAAAAGAGATGCAGGAGAATAAAAGTTCATAATTTGAAGAAACAAGGTGGATAGCTCAGAAAAGAAAAGATCATGCATTTTTTCCAAGAAATGATGGTACTAAACTACATTGCTAGAAGAATCAGTACAATTTCAGCTTACTTACTATTTTTTGAATTATATTTTAAATTATGGAAGTTAAGTTGAATGAAACTGATCTAGGTATATCCTAGGGAACATCAGACTGACAGCTAATGAATACGAGTTTTGCCATCAAAACATGCAAATCCTTTACTTTTTAGGAGAAAAATATACTAAAGCAATTACAGTTTTCACATGACAAAGGAAATTTCTGGTTGAAATCAAAACACAAACAAATGAAATTTCTGTTAGAAATCAATCACCTTATGCCATATTCATCTGCCTTAAATCTAGCATTTACATTTATCATAAACAGTAACCATGGATCAAATTCTTTTTGAAACTGCATTCTCAACAGTTGTACATTTATATGCATTTTCATTCTATTGTAGTAGCCTTAAAGATGAGTCACACCCAAAAAAAGATGGAGTAGTATGCAACAGGATTCCTCTTTTCTGGAACAGATTACATAAGAATCGTGTAGGTGTTGGCTTAATTTATGCTAAGACTTGACAAATAGAAGGCATGCTTTTGCCATCTAGATGTTCTTCAGATATGGAGAGGTGACGAACTGTAAGTCAGTTTTAGACTGCTAGCTATTCATTTAATGTATGAAGCTTTTCATGCATTTTTTGTGTGTATTCTTATAAAAATCACATGAAAAAAGGTTATTCTAAAGATTAAAAAAACAAATTAAATCATTGGTTATGTTTTAATATTTACTTGTAATGTTTATTGCATGAACTCTCTTATGATTAGTACCCATTTTCTCATTAGAATCCTGTTACCTGGATTCAGGTAAATCAAGTGAGACATAATGCATATGTATAGAAACTGGATTAGGAAGGGTGAACAGATATTGGGTATAACCTCCCCTGACAGACTGCAATGCATCCTATAATGCAACACAATACTAGCCATGGGCATTGCTCTGCTTGGTTATAGCATTTATGACCTTCGGATGTAACAGTCTCTCAGGACAGTATATACAAACACAGAGTACATCATTATAAGTGTGATTAACTGTTATTCATGCACAGTAACATGCAGGTGTGACTTGTTTAAATAAAGACTAGACAGAATTAGTTATACCTGCACAGTACACTATATCAGTCCTAGCAAACCATAATAGGAGTCAACAAACTCATATGGGAAAACATATTGGCCCCTGTGAAGACTGGTAGAGATGGATGAAGGCTGCCAGCTTAGTCAAATAGAATTTGGTACATAATTCTATCATTTGTAAATACTACGAAATGTTGAACTTAAAACAATGTGGCAACATTGCCTTCTACTTTAAAGAAAGCTAAGTCAAGCATTTCTTGTTAGTCCTTTGAAATTAATATTATTTCATCACTGCCTTTGATGTTTACAAGTCTGCTCCAGTATGGCTAGATGAAGGCTTCCTGCCTATTGTTTTAAGGCTAAAGTTAATGACCAGAATTTACATGTGGAATGTCCTTTATTACTCTAAGTGTAAAATAATGTAAATGCAGTTTCTATCAGCCTGGGAACACCAAGAAAGTGTGAAATGATGTAATGTTTTATCAGAACTGCAGTTTCAATTTAAACAGAGAGAACCAGAAGGCATTAAGCATTTTTGTCTTGAACATCCAACTCAGTACTGCCTTATGCTCTCTTTATGTAAGCAGTATGTTAGAACTGTATTTTATTTTAGAGATAGCTAGAATTTAGAAAGTTTAGACTGTGTTTTTGTTATGTCAGAACTGTACTACTGAATTATTTTAAGTATTTCTGTGTGCACTCTGAATTCTTGACTAGCACTGACTGTGTAGTAGAATGTATTGTCTTGTGGTTTTAATTATTTATTATTAAATATTTTAAAACCTTTTAACTGGGGCTGGGTTTGTGTAGAAATATGTTAAGCTCTAGAGTACACTGCATGTATACAAGGATCCTGTACCAGGTCAATCTAATAAGCCTTGAGACTGTTTAGTCATATTACCAATTGGATAATAATATTGCACAGTAATAACAGGACACCCTTTTAAAGGCCTTTGGGTAGCTGATAATATTAGCTGGGTGGTGGCAGCTGGTACTACCATATATTCTGGGTAAAAAGGGCACAGCTGGAGAACCTGTGCCAGCCTTCCCCAGGAGTGTCTGTGTGGTTGTATAAACTTATCTCAAAGTGTGTGGGTGTCTGCTACTTGAGCAGGGACACAAAGTACTGGTTGGACATAGAGGGTGCCGGAGATTTTAGCTTGCCCAGCTAGGCTGAGATCTGGACCCTATAGCTGTGCCAGTGGGGAGTCTTATTGGGGACCTGGAGAGCAAGGGAGTGACCAGCCCCAGACTGACTGTGATCTCTGTGTGCTCTTAAGGGAAATTGCACTTTACTGTGTGTATTTGTTATCCTTTCCTCATATATGAGACTGGCGTTAGTGATGAGGATTGAAGCTCCTTGATTGCTGGGCAAGGGCACAGGCATCACAGCCCCCATATAAAAGGAGATAATGTGTGGATATTCTGGCCCAAGGACTTTAGATGTCACACAGAAGCAAACATGTAACCTAACTGGAATGTCTTCTAAATGTGTATTATACCATGTGCAACCGTAAAGAAACAAATAAAAAAAAATAAAGGGCCTGTCACTTGGGTTAAACAGCATTACTATTGTTGTTATAATTATTATTAAAAATAGTTTTTATTGTGGTTCAAGTAGGAAATATGTCTAGAAATATTAATGATGACTGTAATCTTTCAGTTTAATCATACCTTTAGTGTGACAGAACATTCATGTATGACCTTAACTCAAGTTTCTGTAAATCAGTTATTTTAACTCATGTAAATACTACTGAAGTTTAGCAATGTTGTAATGTGTCTGTTTCTTGTATCAATACATCTGCTTCATTTGGTTTAAAACAGAACAAACACATTAAGGGTAGTTATTTGTCCACTGGGAACTGTGAAAAATATGGCATTTTGACATTAGGAACACACCGATTTACTTTTCCAAAGATGAGACAGATTTGAGGTAAATGACATTGTTTGCTAGGTCCTACCCTTTACTGACAATGTATTATATCTGGTTGATGTGAATAAGTTGTGGGAGTATACAGAATACTAGAAAGGTACTACATATCTGAACAAGCTGTGGGAGTATACAGAATACGGGAAAGGCACTACAGATCTGAACAAGTTGTGGGAGTATACAGAATACGGGAAAGGCACTACAGATCTGAACAAGCTGTGGGAGTATACAGAATACGGGAAATGCACTACAGATCTGAACAAGTTGGGGGAGTATACAGAATATGGGAAAGGCACTACAGATCTGAACAAGTTGTGGGAGTATACAGAATACGGGAAAGGTACTATAGATCAGAACAAGTTGTGGGAGTATACAGAATACAGGAAAGGCACTACAGATCTGAACAAGCTGTGGGAGTATACAGAATACGGGAAAGGCACTTCAGATCTGAACAAGTTGTGGGAGTATACAGAATACAGGAAAGGCACTACAGATCTGAACAAGTTGTGGGAGTATACAGAATACAGGAAAGGCACTACAGATCTGAACAAGTTGTGGGAGTATACAGAATACAGGAAAGGCACTACAGATCTGAACAAGTTGTGGGAGTATACAGAATACGGGAAAGGCACTACAGATCTGAACAAGTTGTGGGAGTATACAGAATACGGGAAAGGCACTACAGATCTGAACAAGTTGTGGGAGTATACAGAATATGGGAAAGGCACTACAGATCTGAACAAGTTGTGGGAGTATACAGAATACAGGAAAGGCACTACAGATCTGAACAAGTTGGGGGAGTATACAGAATATGGGAAAGGCACTACAGAATAGCTCTAGCTCATGCAGCAGCCTTAAAAATGTGGATATTAATTTCACAGCTTGGAATACATTTATTTAGTTAAGTATTCATTGTAAGGCTCCACTTTCCAATATAACAAGTTTTTAAAAATTCCTATGAACTTATTGCACTGATCCTTCTCAGCAGATTATTGGATTTTTTACTGGTGTTGGCAAAGTAAGGTGCTATTAACAAGTGGAAAATATGCCACCCCACTTAAATGCAAGGAAAAGCTGTTAGATTTTGCATACAGATTGGCATAATATTTTCTACATAAATAACTATTTAGAATGTTCTATTTAACTTGCGTTATATCCTGGGCTTCTAATAAACCTTATCTTGGAATATAAACACTAAGAAGGTGATTACAATTTAAATAAAATGTTTATTTCAAAATGATGAATAGTTTTATTAATAACAAACAGCACTGATTAATAACTGCTGATGACCAACTTGTAAACATTCAACTTCGTGCAATATATATAATATAGGAATGATATTTACATTTTATAACTGATTTAAACAGACAAAAAGAGCAACATTCTTATAGTCTGTCTGATCGTTTTCTGAAGGTACATTAAATATGTGTGTGTCCTTGAAGTTGGTGGTATTAATTGAGGTCCATGTGTGCCCCTGAAGCTGGTGGTGTTGACTGAGGTCTGTGCATGACAGTGCTGAGTGCAATATTTAGTATTCAGTCTATCGGTCAAATGACTTAACAAGTAGCCAACATATTTCGGCCACATTTTCCATTCTCAGCAATCATTTTCCTAAACTTCTAATAAACATTGGCTTGGAATATAAATGCTAAATAAGTGTTTCTCTGCTTATGGTTGATTACTACTACACTTCAAGTGATATCATAATGCATTATTAAAATTCAAGAAGGCTGTTAGGATTTCTGTAAGAAATGGGTTTTATCATCTATCAACTCATTTATAGAGTACAATTAAAAAGTCAGTTGAAGAAAAATATTAATTGATTACCTAGAGATATATGGCTGAAAGCCAAGAGGCAATAAATGTGTCAGCAATGTTCACCTGACCTACGACTTGAGCAAAATAAAGGAATACTAATGAATGCATTCTTGACAATGGTGAGTTACAGTTTTTTTAATCCTAGTGGAACTGTTTCATCCTAGCACCAGTCCTGCAGAGAGGCAGCTATCATGTTGCTGTAACTACATACCACATTTTAAATCAAAAATCACATTCTGTATATAGTTCAGATGTTATCACAGTTCTAAGATAGTATGCAAGGTCAGAAATATATCATATTCTCATACTAACAGTTTGGTGCTTAAAATTTAAATCAAAAATACTTAACAAAAATAAGATTACACTGTTGGATGTAATCCTGCACATGAGCATTTGTTTGGTGTTTCAGATACCTAGCAGTGTTGTCTCTAAGTGCCACCATCATGCCAAATTATGTACCTTCTGCTTCACTACTGCTTCCACATCTCACCATATTATATACCTTCTCCTGTTTCACTGGCGCTTACATGTTTCACCATATTATATACCTTCTCCTGATTTACTTCTGCTTATAGCTCACCATATTGTATATTGTCTTCTGTGTTACTACCACTTATGTCTCAATATACTATATACCTTCTTCTGCATCACTGCCACTTACATCTCAACATATTACATATACCATCTCCTGTGTCACTGCCACATATAGCACATCTTATCATATACTTTCACTTATGTCACTGCCACTTACATCACACCATATCATATACCATCTCCATCACTGCTAGTTATACATCTCACTAAATTATTTACTGTCTATTGCTTCATTGCCACTTACATGTCCTGCCACATTACACACCTTCTCCTGTGTCATTGACAATTGCATGACTACAGCAGCACTGTCTCATGGTAGCCCAGACAACAAATCATCACTTGGCAGCACATTTTTGATGGAATGCTGGGCCTCCAATATTATCCATATAAACAATCTCCCAAACGATGTACAACTATGAAGACAAAGCTAAACAGCAGTTTATATAATAATTTTTAGCCATTTCTTATGTCTTCTCATTGTCATCAGCCTGCTAGCATTTATACTCATCCTGCTCGCTTTGGCATTAGTTTAGAACACATTCAGTACACACTTCTGTAGCTTCTTCATGTACCTCCAGGGGGCGATGTTTAGCAGCCCTGCAGATGACCAAAACAAGTAGGAGAAACACGAACATTCTTTAATAGTAATGGTAAGTGACCTGAATGTTAAACACATATGCTTCTCTCCATCAGCACAGTGGCTTTTCTTGGACACTGGACACAACCTAGACATACCTATTTCTCTAAAATTAAAGCAGGTGAGTAGCTAAGTGCATTCCAGTAACAGAAAAAGTTTATTAGGAAGGAAGTATGGAAAAAGTCGTTATCAAGGTTCAATCCAGAAAAGTCAGACAAAACTTTTATTTTAATATACAGCTGTTAACACTTCAGTTCAGAACCAATTCATTAAATGGTTCAGAATTTATAGTATATATGAATTCCAGTCACATACCTAAACACTGTATGCTGACTTGTGAAAGGCAACTATTCACAACCAATGGCTGCCCTTTCTGATACTGTAAAATGTTCATACAAAAGAAGCAAATGGAATACAACTAGGCTGAATACCATGCAAGCTGCCAAAAGAAGATACTTCTTATTGATCAGCTTTTTAGCCAAATGAAGAATTGCAAGACCTGCTTAAAAAGTTACCAACAACAGCTAATCTGGATAAACCAGCAACTTAGAGACTGGAGTGCAATCTGCACATAGTATGATACATACAGCCAAAGAACTGTGTAATAGGGCATCTAAACACTGCAGAATGCCTTCTGAGTTAGTTCATATGACCACCATATATTTATTTTACATTTGATAACCAGCAAAGTCTAGGTGGGCAAAAATAAAAATAAATAAAAAAAACAGTGGAGGCCTACAGAGAAAAGTTCCAAACAGATGCATTATAAAAGACTATTAACACACAGAACTTAAAAAATGATGAAGTACTATGAGGTACTATGAGTACGATGAAGTAGTATACAGTACTAATATGATTACATGAATAACAGAAGAGCTCCAAAATGTCTTTATAATAGACTACTAAAAAACAAAGCTTCCAAAATGAAGAATATGTTAACAATTGTTACAATTATGTTTATAACAGATGGGAAAAGCAACACCAAGCAAGTGAATAATGATAACAGAAATGTATTGTCATTCGCACAAGTCTTCATTATTTCACAAAGCATCCTTTTAATAGAAATAGTAGATTTGTACAGTAGATCACCATTCTGCATTATTCCATGCATGTGTATGCATCCAAGCTCATCATTCTGCATTACAACATGCATGGGCATATGCACCGCACCTCACCATTCTACATTACAACATGCATGGGCATATGCACCGGACCTCATCATTCTGCATTACTCCATGCATGGGCATATGCACTACACCTCACCATTCTGCATTACTCCATGCATGGGCATATGCACTTCACCTCACCATTCTGCATTACTCCATGCATGGGCACATGCACCGGACCTCACCATTCTGCATTACTCCATGAATGGGCATATGCACAGCACCTCACCATTTTGCATTACTCCATGCATGGGCATATGCACCACACCTCACCATTCTGCATTAATCCATGCATGAGCATATGCACTGCACCTCACAATTCTGCAATACTCCATGCATGGGCATATACACCCCAGATCACCATTCTGCATTATTCTATGCACCTCTGTTTAAAAGGAACAGTACATATGCATCCCATCTCAAAACTCTGCACTATTCTAGGCACCCACATTTAATAGGGTTACTACAAATACATCACAATTCACTATTCCGTATTATTCCATACACATCTGTTTAACAGAAATAGTAGATGAGAATGCCAGCTTATTGTTATTATATCACATGACTGTAGTTTAATGGAAACAGTAGATGAATACCATAGTTCATTGCTTTGCATTATTCATGTACTGCTCTTTAATGGGAATAGTGGACGTGTGCACCATCTTACTGTTTTCAGTACTTCACATGCCTTCTGTTTAATGGGAATAGTGGACGTGTGCACCATCTGTTTTCAGTACTTCACATGCCTTCTGTTTAATGGTAATAGTGGAGGGGCACACCATCTGTTTTCAGTACTTCACATGCCCTCTGTTTAATGGTAATAGTGGAGGGGCACACCATCTTAGTGTTTTCAGTTCTTCACGTACCCTCTATTTAATGGGACTAGTAGATGTGCACACCATCTTACTGTTTTCAGTTCTTCACATGCCCTCTGATTAATGGGAACAGTGGATGTGCACACCATTTTACTGTTTTCAGTTCTTCACGTGCTCTCTGTTTAAAGGGAATAGTGGATGTGCACACCCTCTTATTGTTTTCAGATCTTCACGTGCCTTCTGATTAATAGGAATAGTGGATGTGCACACCCTCTTACTGTTTTCAGATCTTCACGTGCCTTCTGATTAATAGGAATAGTGGATGTGCACACCATCTTACTGTTTTCAGTTCTTCACGTGCTCTCTGTTTAAAGGGAATAGTGGATGTGCACACCCTCTTACTGTTTTCAGATCTTCACGTGCCTTCTGATTAATAGGAATAGTGGATGTGCACACCATCTTACTGTTTTCAGTTCTTCATGTGCCCTCTGTTTAATGGGAATAGTGGATGTGCACACCATCTTACTGTTTTCAGTTCTTCACGTGCTCTCTGTTTAAAGGGAATAGTGGATGTGCACACCCTCTTACTGTTTTCAGATCTTCACGTGCCTTCTGATTAATAGGAATAGTGGATGTGCACACCATCTTACTGTTTTCAGTTCTTCATGTGCCCTCTGTTTAATGGGAATAATGGATGTGCACACCATCTTACTGTTTCAGTTCTCCACGTGCCCTCTGTTTAATGGGAATAATGGATGCGCACACCATCTTACTGTTTTCCGTTCTCCACGTGCCCTCTGTTTAATAGGAATAGTGGATGTGCACACCATCTTACTGTTTTCAGATCTTCACGTGCCTTCTGATTAATAGGAATAGTGGATGTGCACACCCTCTTACTGTTTTCAGATCTTCACGTGCCTTCTGATTAATAGGAATAGTGGATGTGCACACCATCTTACTGTTTTCAGTTCTTCACGTGCTCTCTGTTTAAAGGGAATAGTGGATGTGCAAACCCTCTTACTGTTTTCAGATCTTCACGTGCCTTCTGATTAATAGGAATAGTGGATGTGCACACCATCTTACTGTTTTCAGTTCTTCATGTGCCCTCTGTTTAATGGGAATAATGGATGTGCACACCATCTTACTGTTTTCCGTTCTCCACGTGCCCTCTGTTTAATGGGAATAATGGATGCGCACACCATCTTACTGTTTTCCGTTCTCCACGTGCCCTCTGTTTAATAGGAATAGTGGATGTGCACACCATCTTACTGTTTCAGTTCTTCACGTGCCCTCTGTTTAATGGGAATAATGGATGTGCACACCATCTTACTGTTTTTCATTCATCATGTGCCCCCTGTTTAATGGGAATAGTGGACATGCACACCCTCTTACTGTTTTCCGTTCTCCACGTGCACCATCTTACTGTTTTCAGTACTTCACGTGCCCTCTGATTAATGGGAATAGTGGATATGCACACCATCTTACTGTTTTCCGTTCTCCACGTGCCCCCTGTTTAATAGGAATAGTAGATATGCACACCATCTTACTGTTTTCCGTTCTCCACATGCCCCCTGTTTAATAGGAATAGTAGATATGCACACCATCTTACTGTTTTCCGTTCTCCATGTGCCCCCTGTTTAATAGGAATAGTGGATGTGCACGCCATCTTACTATTTTCCGTTCCTCACGTGACCTCTGATTAATGGGAATAGTGGAGGGGCACACCATCTTACTGTTTTCAGTTCCTCACGTGACCTCTGATTAATGGGAATAGTGGAGGGGCACACCATCTTACTGTTTTCAGTTCTTACTGTTTTCAGTTCATCACGTGCTCTCTAACAGGAATAGCAGATGTGCACACCATCTTAATGTTTGCAGTACTTCACGTGTCTCCTTTTAATAGGAATCATGGATGTGCACATCATCTTACTGTTCGGTTCTACACATGCCCTCTATTTAGTGGGAATAGTAGATGTGCACACCATCTTACTGTTTTCAGTTTTTCACGTGCCCTCTGTTTAATGGGAATAGTAGATTTGCACACCATCTTACTGTTTTCAGTTCTTCACCTGCCATCTGTTACTTGTAATAATGGTTCTGCACACCATCTTACTGTTTTCAATACTTCATGGGTCCTCTGATTAAAGGAAATAGTGGAGAGTCACATCATCTTTCTTTTTTCAATTCTTCACGTGCCCTCTCTGACTAATGGGAATAATGGATATGCACACCATCTTACTGTTTTCAGCACTTCACATGCCCCATGTTTAATGGTAATAGTGGTGCGCCACAACATCTTACTGCTTTCAGATGTTCTTCATGTTTCACTGTTGCAGTCATCATATTTCGGTTATCTACTTGCAGTAGCCCTCAGTTAGCCTGATTAACAAAGTCTTGGGTCCTGCATCGGTTGCTGTCTCTTCTTCTGTGACGTCAGGTCATCAGGGGTATAAAACATGCAGCCAGCACCATTACATCAGTCTTTCTTGCCGTGCATTGCCTGAAGCAGAAGCAGTTTGCAAGTGCCGGTTGACAGACTCCTGAAATTTTCGTTTTTGAGTTTCAGAACCAAAGTCTTCAACTAAAAGCTAAGTAAACCAGTTGGGGAAACTTATTCTTGCTCTAAATCGATGTCAGTAAAAGTAAATAATTGCATTTCTTGTGGAAAGCAAATACCTCAAAGATTTTCATTCATACTGTATTTTTTGCCTAGGCCCTGACCACAATGTAACTCTCTGTCGGTTTTGTGCCTTATTTCAACCACGAACTATCCGTCGTCAGTATATTTTTGCTTCTAAATATTTTGGTGCTCGGTTCAATTATCCCGATATGTCTTCGGTAAGCCATCTGACTACCGACTTTCCAAAAAAAACACAAAGATAAAGAGAGAGACAGGCCGCCGAGGTCCAAAGCTGCCGACGATGCTTCTCCTAAGCCAGTCGCCAGTTCACCAGTACTCAGTGAGGCACTTTCACAGCCCCTGATACCCGCTACTATTGATTTGCAGGCCTCTGCTGAGACCCATTCAGAGTCCAGTATGCAGCGAGATGCTTCAACTGTGGAACCTGCGGATGTCTCTACCTTGGATGGGTCCGGAGCCACTGTGCAGGCACCAGCTTCTTAGGGTGTATTCAGGCCTACTGACTTGTGTATTAAACTGATGCCATCTTCTTCTTCAAGGCCAAAAACTCGAACCATGCCTAGAAAAATGATGCCCAGACCACATGGCCAGGCCTCTATGCCTAAATAACAAATGATAAGAATGGCTGAAGACCTTATTACTTCAATCATGGGAAGCCAACCTTCCCCCTTGAAGAGACCTAGGACTGAGTTTGCTTATGATACTTCTGACCAGGATTCTGAATTTTCTGTTTCCTCTGATGATCAGGATTTATCCTTATCTACCTATGAGGATTCTGATGCTGAGGGCTCTATTCCCTCTGCATCCCCCCCCACAGGATTTCTCTTTTGGTGAAACCTTGCATACCCTCAGGGAGCATTTTCATTGGGAAAGTCAGGGTTTCTCTGATTCTAAAAAGAGGCTTAGGGATTTCTTACTCCTGCCCCAGCACAGGCCTTTAGCCATACCTCCTGTACTAGACATTGTTGATGATGCCTTTTCAGAATCTAGCTTGGCCCCTGACTCTTTACCCCCTGCTCCCAGAAAACAAGATAGATATTACAGGGTCCCTGACTCTCACAAGTTCCTTTTCAAAAATCCTACTGCGGATCCAGAGACCATTTCACAGGGACCCAAGGGCATTAAAGCTACTATTGCCAAAAATCCTACCCCCTCTGATAGAGACTCCAGGGCGCCGGGTAGATGGGGTAAGAAGGTATACACTTCTGCAACTTTGGCCATTAGGGCCTTAAACTGCCGGTTTCATATGTTAAAGTATCAGCAGCATATTATTAGATTGCTTAAAGAGAAAATTATGTTGATTCCTGATTGTGATGAAAATAAGGATTTACAGGATTTACTGCATTCAGCTGAACAAGTTGGAAAACATACTTTGCAATGTGGTTTTGATTCACTAGAGGCATCTTGCAGGGCTGCTGTAACTGGATCTGTATTTAGAAGGCATGCTTGGCTTAAGGAGCAATCCTTGCCAGATCATGTTAAAGCAAACTTACTGGATGCTCCCTTAAATCAGGACTGCCTGTTTAGCAACAAGGCAGAAGTAGTTCTTAAAAAGATGGAGGAAAAAGCTAAATCTATGCAAATTGTTAAAGATTTCTTACAAGTACAACCTCCAAGGTTTAGTAGGCACTGGCCTTCCAAGAACTGGTCCTTCCCTGCCTCTTCCAGACCTTCTCAGTCCAAACACAGATCCGGCAGAGCACCCAGGCTTCAGTCCCAGGGTACGCACAGGACTAAGCAGTGGGGGGCCTCCACTTCCAAATCTGGGAGTAATAAAACTCTCCCATATGGTAAACTGTCTCAATGACTTCTTTTTAAAACTTCCAAGCACTTCTTAACTGACCGCCCCTTTGGGGGGAAAGATTGCTCTTCATGTAAAGAACTGGGAACTCTTTACACAGGAGAAATGGGTTTTAAATATAGTGTCCCAAGGATACAGATTTCACTTCCACACATTACCAACACCAAGCGGGTGGCCAGATCTACCCCCAAATCAGTGGGCAGAGGCCCAAAAGCAAGTACTTTCTCTCCTAAGCATAGGGGCTATTCAGTTGGTACCAGAAGAGGAAAAGGGACAAGGTTTCTACTCCAGACTTTTCCTGGTACCCAGAAAAGACAATTCAAGGCGTCCTATCCTGGATCTGTCTACTCTAAACACCTTTTTGGTGATTCAAAAATTCAAGATGCTGACTCTTCACCAGTTGCTTCCTATGCTAGACAAAGATGCCTTATTGGCAACACTAGAGTTAAAGGAAGCATACCTGCACATCCCAATCAGGGAATCTTGCAGAAGATACCTACACTTCAAAACAGGCTACAAGCAACATCAGTTCTCTGCACTGCTCTTTGGCTTATCTACTGAGCCCCAGGGTACTCACAACGTGCCTAGCTCCAGTCACTGCATTTTGCAGGCAGATAAATATTCAAATATACCCATACCTGGATGATTGTCTAATTCAAGAAGAAAGCCAGGACATACTTTTGAATCATCTGGCCTTTGTACAAATGGTGCTAACTTGTCTGGGGTATACCATAAACAAAAATAAATCACACCTGGTACCCTGTCAACAAATTATACTCCTGGGAGCTAGCTTGAATACAACTTCCCAGATGGCTTTCCTCACGCCAGAGAAACAAATTCATTTGACTACCTACTTCAAACAAGTGGCCACAAAAACCCTGCTATCTGCAAGGCAAATACTACAAGCCTTGGGGTTCCTGGCCTCCTGCATTCTTCTAATTCCATATGCAAGACTGCATATGAGGAAACTACAATGGTATCTAAAAAGCCTATGGTGTCAACATTCTCAGGATCTAGAAGCAATGATTCCTGTTATACCTTGCCTACGCCTAGAGTTCCTTTGGTGGGCAGAGGCCTGACACCAAAACAAGGGACTACCATTTACACTACCCCCTGCCACCCAAACCCTAACAACAGATGCATCAGACTATGCATGGGGGGGCTCACCTGGCAGGGAAGTGCATTCAGGGCAAATGGAACCCAAGTCAAATGCACCTGCATATCAATCAAAAAGAAATGTTAGCTGTACAGAATGACAGCTTTCAAGGATCACATTCTTCCAGGACAACTAATGGTAAAGACGGACACCACCACTGTTATGTGGTACATAAACAAGCAGGGGGGGACACATTCTTACCCCCTCTGCAGACTAGCCATGGCATTGTGGAACACAGCCTTGAGCTACCAAGTGCATATACATGCTCAATTCCTGCCAGGAAAACTAAATACGCTGGCAGGTGGACTAAGCAAAATCCTTATGGACCCACACGAGTGGAAACTGGAACCAAGTATTTTCAACATGTTGACAAGCAAATGGGGGAGCCCGGATATAGACCCATTTGCCTCCCCCCAGAACTATCAATTGGACAAATTTTGCACAAGGACTCCCCACACACAAGCTTGGAAAGTGGATGCTCTGTCCTTCAGCTGTAAAAACCTTATCAGTTTATGCCTTTCCTCCTCTGCCTCTGCTCTCCAAAGTACTACTAAATATCAAACAAGACAAACCAAGGATTATTTGGATTGCACCAGACTGGCCACGCCAACAGTGATACCCCCTCTTGTGCAGTGTGTCACTGTTGGCCCCATGTCACCTGCCTCAGATTCCTACCCTGTTGTCTTAGCAGGAGAACCAGGTTCTGCACCCTCAGCTTCTAACACTGAACCTAACAGCTTGGCTAATTACCTAATCTCTCCTTTACCATCCCTCAGTAAACCAGTGATGGATATCATCTTAGAGGCAAGGAGGCCTCGTACTAGAAAAATGGAAAAGATTCTGTGCCTGGAACCAATCACAAGGGATGACCACAGCAGTGCCCAGTTTATGTCAGATTTTACAATACTTAACTGAGATGCTTCACAAGGGCCTGTCTTTCTCCTCATCAAAATTCACGCCTCAGCCATTTTAGCTCATTATTACACAGAACCTCCCCTCTTCTCTCATCCACTGCTCAAGCAGTTCCTCAGAGGGGCCAAAAATTTAAGACCACCCAGGAGAGCTTCAACTCCAGCCTGGGACCTTAACTTTGTATTGGAGAAACTCACTTTCCCTCATTTCGAGCCAGCTGCTACTGCAGATTTAAAATTCCTTTCTTGGAAAACAGCTTTCCTCTTAGCAATCACTTCAGCAAGAAGGGTATCTGAATTACAGGCCCTTATGGCAGTGGAGCCTTTCATCATCTTTCATGCGGACAAGGTGTCATTCAAGACCAATCCCTCTTTCATGCCCAAGGTGGTATCCAGTGTGGCCCTTAATCAGTCCATTCATCTGCCAACTTTCTTTCCTAATCCACAGAACAAAGGAGAACGGATACTGCACTCCTTAGATGTGCACAGACAAGTTAGATTCTACTTGGACAGGACTAAACCTCAAAGGAAATCTGAACAACTGCTGGTGGCATTTGCTACAGGGGCAGAGGGGAAGGCTATTTCCAAGCAAACTATTTCAAAATGGATAGGCCATTGCATTCATATAGACTTTTTCTCCTCGCCTCTCTCTCTAGCGCGGATATGTATCCAGTTAGACCAGCCCGGTTAACAAATGTAAAATAAATAAATAAATAATTCATTTCTGCTATAAGCACCATGGAAAATATATTCCACAGGGGATCAGACCACACTCTACCAGGGCTGCATCTACCTCTACAGCCATTCTCAGAAGCGTCCCTACCAGGGACATCCTAGAAGCTGCTACCTGGAGTCCTGTACATACTTTCACCAAGCATTACCATCTGCCAATTTTCTCTAAATCCAGAGCTGGCTTTGCCACTGCAGTCTTGCAGGGCCTTAATGCTGGTCCTAATGCTATCTAAATTCCTCCTCCCATCCTTAGCTTTGGGAATCTACCCAAATGTGATGACTGCAACAGTGAAACATGAAGAACATAGTGCAGTTGTGTACACTTACCATAAATGTAGATGTTCGAGTGTATTCACTGTTGCAGTCCTGGTTACTCTCCCTCCAGCCCCCTGACTTCTTTTGGCTATATCTCTATTCTCCTTTACTATGCTTGAAAGCTTTTTGGTGTACTTGCTTTTTTGTTGGAGGTATGACCTTATATATTTGTAGATTTAATTGCTTTCCATTAGGGGGGCACCTGACATCTGGGGCAAGAAAAAACTGATGTAATGGCTTTGGCTGCATGTTTTGTACCCCCTGACGACCTGACATCACGGAAGAAGAGACAGCAACTGACGCAGAGCACAAGACTTTGTTAATCAGGCCGACTGAGGGCTAATGCAAGCAGATAACCCAAATGTGATGACTGCAACAGTGAATACACTCGAACATCTACATTTATGGTAAGTGTACACAACTGTACTTTCTTCACATGCCCTCTGTTTAAAGGGAATAGTGGATGTGCACACCAAATTACTGTTTTCAGATCTTCACATGCCCTCTGTTTAAAGGGAATAGTGGATGTGCACACCATCTTACTATTTTCAGTTCTTCACGTGCCCTCTGTTTATTTATATATTTATTTATTTATTTATTTATTTATTCCAGTTTGGTGACCGGGGAGGTCCACTGGGCTAGAGAGCCCATTTTCAGTGGAGGCCCGTGGAGAAAAGCTCCACAATACAAAGTTACATTACATAGAGAATTACAAGAAAAATATTTGCATTGGAATCAACAGGTAGTGTAACAATCAATAGGTAGTATTACAGTCAAAACAGGTATCATTAAGTAAAGACAGCAAAACTATTAAAACATTTTCAAGAGAAAGACAGGCATACAGCATAATGGCTGGATGTTACTGTTTAGTTACATTTATAATCTAAGTATATGAGAGAAATTAGGAAGGTATGAAGGTTAGCCAGGAGAGAAGGAGGAGCAGAGCTCGGGAGGTATGAGCTGAAGAGTGCAGTTACATTTCCTGTGAAGAAACAGGTAAGAATGAAGTTGTGTTTTGAAGGTGTGTGGACTGTCACAGGTCCTCAGGGTAGAGGGCAGGGCATTACATTTTTTAGCTAGGGAAAAGGAGAGTAGAAGCTGGCCAGATGGGCGCTTGAGTTTTTGGACAATTATAAGGTTTTGGTGAATAGATCTAAGGGGTCTAAGGGGGTTATATGGTTGTAGGATATTAGATAATGCAGGGCAGCTAGTAGGTTGGAATAATAATTTGTGGGCTGTGACGATTTGGAGGAAGTCAAGTTGATTAGGGAGTTCAAGCCAATTTAAAGAGTGTAGGGAGGTGCAGTGATGGGAGGAGGATTTGTCCTTGGTAGCGAATCTGGAGAATTTGTTGTAGCACACTTCCAGTTTGAAGGTGAGTGTGGAAGATAGATTGGTAAGCAGAGGAGTGCCATACAAAAGAGAGGGGAGGAGATAGGCAGTGGCCAAAGTTTGTCTGGTGGAGGGAGTGAGGAAGTGGTTGTTTCTGTAGAGTAGGCCGAGTTTTATGTGGGTTTTCTTGATGTTAAGATGGATGTGAGTATTGAATTTTAAGTGTTCGTCAATGGTGACCCCCAGGAGTTTGGCAGAGGGAACGACTTCGATAATGGAATTGTTAAGCCTGGTAATTTGAAGTGAGTTTTTATCAATGGGAGTGGATTTTGAGGGAGTTAATAGAAGAATCTTAGTTTTGTCAGCGT
The DNA here is from genome assembly GCF_019279795.1 of Protopterus annectens. NCBI lineage: Eukaryota > Metazoa > Chordata > Ceratodontiformes > Protopteridae > Protopterus > Protopterus annectens. The sequence continues at coordinate 1,666,163,563 of NC_056741.1, read as the reverse complement.
TTAGTGAGAGGTTATTTTTGGTGCATCCAGCTTTCAGTAGTTGAGAAGGCAGTTTGAGTTAGACACTGAAGATCAGATAGGTTAGAGGCGCAGCAGATCAAAGTAGAATCGTCTGCATATTGGACAATTTTGGTATTGGGTATGGCTTTGTAGAAATCGTTAATAGAAATGTTAAATAGCAAAGGGCCTAGTATGGAACCTTGAGGTACTCCTGTAGGGGTGGGGAGGAAAATGGAGGAGGCCTGGCCCCATTTGACAGCTTGGGACCTGTCAGAAAGATAGCTGGAGAACCTGGAAAGAGTTTTTTGGGAGATGTAGAGATTCGATAGATGATTTAATAGATGGGTGTGGGAGATGGTATCGAAAGCTTTAGATAAGTCTAGTAGAACAGCTGAAACTATGTTACCAGAGTCTCGAGCTAGATTGACAGAATGTAAGAAGGATAGAAGGGCTGTGTTGGTACTTTGTCCAGGGTGGAAGCCGTGTTAGGTAGGAGAGAGTAGCTGGTGTTCAGTAAGGAATGGCATGAGCTGCAGGTGTATGCATTTTTCAAGAAGTTTAGAGATTGGTGAGAGGATGGCTATAGGGTGGAAAATGGAAACATTACAGTTTTTACCACTCTTATGGAGTGGCAGAATAAATGCAGAACGCCATAGTATGGGTACATAGGACTCAAGAAGTGATCGATTTATCAGGATGCTGATAGGGAGAGCAATACCGTCAGAGGCAATTTTTAAGGAGGAGGAAGGAATGTTGTCGGGGGTATTGGTGCAAGGATTAAGTTTGGAGAGAAGCTTTCTTCTAAGGTAGATGGATACAGGTTTAAGTTCAAAAGTAGGGGGTGTAGGGGAGGAGGAGGAGGAAGCTTGAGCAGAGGGGGGTGGAGGGTTATTGTTGGGAAAGGTCTTGATTAGATCAGCAATAGAAGAGGTGAAGAAGGTGTTGAATAGTTAGGCGATTTCTTGTTCAGATTTACTAGTATCAGGACATGGGTTATTTTTTGTACCAGGCTTGAGGAGGGAATTAATAGAGCTTCAGAATTGTTTGGGGTTTTTTGCATTATTTATTTGGTGTTTGATGAAGTAGGATTTTTTTATCTTTAATGACTTGTTTTTTTTTTGTTTAATGGGAATAATGGATGTGCACACCATCTTACTATTTTCAGTTCTACCCATGTCCTTGGTTTAATGGGAATAGCAGATGCGCACACTGTCTCCTGTTTTCAGTTCTTCATGTGCCCTCTGTTTAATGCGAATAGTGAATATGCACACCATCTTACTGTTCAGTTCTTCATGTGCCCTCTGTTTAATAGGAATAGTGGATGTGCACACCCTCTTACTGTTTTCAGTTCTTCATGTACTCTCTGTTAAATGGGAATAGTGGACAGGCACACCATCTTACTGTTTTACGTTCTCCACGCGCCTCCAGTTTAATAGGAATAGTGGACATGCAGACCATCTTAGTGTTTTACATTCTCCATGTGCCCCCTGTTTAATAGGAATAGTGGATCTGCACACCATCTTACTATTTTCAGTTCCTCATGTGCCCTCTGTTTAATGGGAATAGTGGATGTGCACACCATCTTACTATTTTCAGTTCTTCACGTGCCTCTGTTTAATGGGAACAGTAGATGTGCACACTATCTTACTGTTTTCAGTACTTCATGTGCCTCCTTTTAAGGGGAATAGTGGATGTGCCCAACATCTTACTGTTTTCAGTTCTACCCGTGCCCTCTGTTTAATGGGAATAGCAGATGGGCACACTGTATCCTGTTTTCAGTTCTTCATGTGCCCTCTGTTTAACGGGAATAGATGTGCACACCACCTTAACTGCTTTCAGTTCTTCACATGCCCTCTGTTTAATGCGAATAGTGGATATGCACACCATCTTACTGTTCAGTTCTTCACGTGCCCTCTGTTTAATGGGAATAGTAGATGTGCACACCACCTTTTTGTTTTCTGTTCTTCACATGCCCTCTGTTTAATGCGAATAGTGGATATGTGTACCACCTTACTGTTTTCAGTTCTTCACGTGCCCTCTGTTCAATTGGAATACTGGATGTGTGCACCAACTTAACTGTTTTCAGTTCTTCACGTGCTCTCTATTTAATTGAAATAATGGATGTGCACACCATCTTAGTGTTTTCAATTCTTCACGTGCCCTCTGATTAATGGGAATAGTAGATTATTTCACATGCCCTTTATTTAACTGGCACAGTGGGCAAGCACTGCAGATCATCATTCTGCCCTTCCCTAAGCTGTATAAGGACTTGGGCTTGGAAGTCTGTACATCTTGCAATGTCCCATCTGGAAAATGCCTTCACCCTCAACATTACAAGTCATTGACACAGATGTGCAGTGTGGGGCAGGTCATTTTACAGTTAAAGGAGAGTAACCCCCAAGGAAGAGGCATGCATCCTCACCCACTCATACACCCTATACCATGTGGTGTCACTTTCACATGTCATTAGACACTTAAAGGAGTGTGACCCCAAGGAAAAGACATGCATCCTCACAGACACACACATACACACTCTACCATGTGGTGTAATTTTGGTGATCATTTCACACTTAAAGGAGTATGACCCCCAAGGAAGAGGCATGCATCCCCCCCACACATACACCCTCCACCATGTTGTGTGACTTTGATGCTTTGTTTCCTATGTACAACATTGGTGACAAATCATATACACAAAGTGTAAGCAGTGTTGGAATACTTTCTGTGAGGGGAATGAAAACATTTTTTCTGAACAGCTACACAGAAATTTTTGCCTAGACACAAAATTTATGTAGGTTGTCACAAAATGTTCACATGTTTCTGACAACTGAGCTAGAAAATATTCAGTTTCAGTGATACAGAAAAGTGTTTAAGTCTTTTTTCCCATGATCACTTCTCACTACCACAGACCAGGTCTTGAAAACCCTAAATGTGCTTTTAAAAAATACTAATGGATTTTCTTTCATGTAGCTTCCTGAAGGTATTCATGTAAGACAACAGTCTTAACAAGAGTAAGGAATCAGACATCTAACAGACTGGAGGGCTTTCTGAAGAAGTTCCAGCAACTGTTATGACTGTATCTGATTTAAAGATGGTCAATCCTGTCTAACAAGTCATCCTTTTTTTCTTTGTTAACATCATATGATGTTTCCATCTGTTAATCAACAAGCCCAGTAACCCCAACCCACTTAAGTGCTCTATTACATAAACATCTGTAAAAGTAGACAAGAGTTTGAAACTATTAGGGACACAGTCAAACAATCAGAAACTGAACTGTCCTTAGAGCTTTTAATGAGTGGCACAGGTAATCTAGACACACAGGCTACTGACGGAGTCTAAAGCTGAGAGGAACACTTTGTCAGTACTGACAGTGAGGAAAGCGCACAGCAGGACTTAATGCAAACAAAAACATGGAGTGATAGTACTTTAAATGGGAGAATGAGATCTAGTCTTGTATCAGAAATGGCATCTATCAGTGCTGCTAAGGTTCTTTCTTAAAGATAGAGGAAAATAGATACAAGGAAACTAACCAAGGGAAGTTTACACCAAAGAGGAGCATGGAATGAAGAAAGATCACGACGAAAAACTGAAGGTCTGGAAAACTACTGAAAGAAAAATGATTATTTGTTTTTTTGTGTTTTCATTTTGGTCTCTCTTCAGGAAGCTCCCATCACACAATATGACTCTGAACCAAATGCATGAGTCTAACTATATAGTATAGCTGTGTGCCAGGGTGTTACTTTGTTGCATGTGACCAGCCATTCAACAATCTCAGAACATGAGAAGACATGATTCTACCCGATATACATATCTCCTATGGGGCTGACTGACAAGCTACGCAAATGATCTTGATCCTGATTCAGTCAAAATCTGATGGCCTGATGTCAAAGCAACATTCTCACAGTAGGTGAGGGACAGGGTGAGGCAGCAGTTGCAGTATGAAACTGTGTTTATAACCGTTAAAAACCCAGCCATATGCTATAAAGCACAGAAACATAAATCTGACAGATAAACATAATTACACAGCTCATGCAGTGTACACAGATGGTCTACGTTTAATCCATTCTCAAAGGTCATAAGTGGTCTAGCACATTCAATTGTATATACATGTATATACATACATACACACACACACACACACAAAACATGCTCTTGCCATCCTTGGCATTGCATCCTTACTGGCATTACCTGAAACAAATCTCTCACATGCATATATATGCATACATGCACACACGTACATGGGGAGCACATATGTGCATGCTGTCCCTGGTATTCCACCCTTACTGGCATTCAATGAATTACATCACACACAAACTCATGTCATGTGCCATCCCTGGCATGACAAACTTACGGTCATTTCCTGAAACACCTCTCTCTCTTATATATATATATATATATATATGTCACACCCACACCCACACCTGGTGGTATAGCAGTTAGCAATTTCAATGACGTTTCATGCTGGCTGTTAGCTCGGTCTGTAAAGAAACAGGCCAGCATGCATATATGTTTGCTAGCTGTGGGTTCAGTTCCACATAGGGGAAACATACTGAGTTGAAGGATTTGTATAATAGTTAAGATGTTTATCTCACAGACACAAAGTACAGGGCTTGATTCTAAATTTAACTCTTCTCCTGTGGCACTTGCAAATAATGCTGTGCTCTGTAGATTGTATAACTACATCAGAAGGAGGTTTGATTCTCAACATGGGCAATGTGTGTGTGTGTGTGTGTGTGTGTGTGTGTGTGTGTGTGTGTGTAAAATGCTTCCTGCTATATATCCCCTTCACATGAAGAGACTACATTTAGGGGTTAGGGGTTGGTATAATGGTTAAGATTTTTACATGAAAGACATAAGGTACAGGGTCTGACTCTCATCTCTAAGAGGAAATTGGCTAGGCTTAAGATGACCCACAAGGGCAGCTAGCCTAATACTATGTACACACCAACGACACACGAGTGCCATCATTAGCATGGCACCTTACTGACATTGCCTGAAACACATCTCTCACATACATACATGCAAACACACACACATCCAAGTATACATGTCCCTGGCATTGCACCCTTAGTAGCATTCCTTGAAGCATGTTGTACTTGTACATGAAACTTGTTTCTGCACATCATCACAGAACCTTGCATGCTGCTTAATAATCCGGGGGCACCGGTGCTGCTCCTGTCTGTGGTGTCACATGTTATGAGCAGGGGCATATGCGAGACCATCAAAGCAGTAATGATGTAGAACCATCTGCTCAAGTTCTCAGGGGATGCCTAAGAACTCACACTTACTACCTTTTAACTACAAACATAAGCTGAAAAAATTTAATAATCCAGTGCTTTCTCTCCTGGTGTTTTGACCAGCAATCCATTCCCTTCCGGCTTGTTCCTGTTGTTTCCAGATTTTGCATAGGTGCTACTAAAGTACATTCAATTGCTTCACTACAAGCTGTATGTGTAAAGCACCATCAGATACGCAACATGCTATGTAAATAAGATCTTCTATTACTTTCCTAGGACACATTATGTTTGTCCAACACTGCATCGCTGTACTGTAACATGTTTCTTGGCTCATGGATATACATCAGAATAACCTTAATCCTTAAACATTATAAGCATCAAACCCCCTACCCCCACACCTCCCAACCTCTTAACATAAGGCATCTGGACAAAGACTAAAATAATGGGGGGGAGACAAAGGCCCCAAAACAGGGACAGATGTCAAATATTGCTCTTATAAACTTAGAAAGCTGATGGAACAGCAGGATTTGTGTTGGCATGCATTTTCTGAAGGATATGAAGTCTGAAACTCAAATATATGTTGTTATTTAATGACTTCAGTCCTCTATGATTTGACAGAAAATGACAGATTTTATGAGGAACATTCCAAAAATATAAGGCAAAAATCTGGACATTCTGTGAAAATCTGTACAGTTGAGAGGTATGCCTACCCCCCTCCCGCTTTTGTCTGTTTAAAGTAATTGAAAACCATGCCCTTCATTACAGTGAGCATATAAAATTTGTCCAATGTTTGCTCCCTGCATATCATCATCACCAGGACCTTCCATCATTTACCGGGTCTACTAAACCTCCAGATGCAACCCATTTTTACAGTCACGGAGGATACTGAAGCAACTGGGGCAGCATTGTACTGCTGCTACTGATGCCGAGTATTTTCCTTTAATTGCCCACCCCTTCCACATATCAGTAATACCCAGGGGACAGACACGCAATTGCAGTCAGCACTGCCAGCTGCTCACTTTCATAAGAGGTGCAGGATTTTTCAGCCACACAGGCAGCAATATGTACTCCTGTATCTCCTCTCCATCAGGGAAATCAACATGCCAATGTGTCCTATATGTGCTTACCAGCCATTCTGCCAGAATGGGAACAAATATCCTCTCCACCTGCTCTATCACGCTGCTGAGATAATACCTGAACTCTGGTGATCTGGGCCATAGACAGGGATTTATCTCTCGTTACATATGCTCAGCTCAGCTTGGTGTCCAAACAGGCTTTAATAAGCTCTAACGAAAATGCTTTCTTTGACAATACTATTGTTTCTAACACAGAAGATAGCACATAGAAGCTATCATTACTAACCTGACCAACTCAGCCAGCTCTGCTGGCCACTCGCTCCTGAATGACCATCTGTTTCTGTTAACAGTCTCCTAGCCACTCACTCCCAAATGGCAATCTATTTCTGTTAACAGTCTCTGTTCAGTTTACAACTACCTTATAACAGAGTTTTACATTCACATTTAGGACTCTTCTTAGGGCCAAGTGTCACCTTCGTCAGTATTCCCTGAAGCTGTTTTTTACCACCTGCTGCTTAGCATCTTGTTTTATAAGCTCACACTGGCAAACATCATGTTTAAGGCACATCATGCATTTATCCTTTTATAGACCATGCTAAAACATCACAGTAGATCACAGTCATTCAGTTATGGACAGATTTTTGTGATATCCATTGTCTGACTTCACCATCACAATTTCATTACTGGCACTTGAAATATTAAAGTTATATTATTTGTTGCTTAGATTAAAATTATTCCACAGTTACTAAAGCCTTATTATATTTCTTACAAGTGATAACTTTTGGAAGGATGTGGTCAGCATTTGGAGACTTGGAAATATAAGATTACTCTTCCTCCTGCTTCAATATACACAGTGATTATATCACTAACAATGCATGTACCTTCGTCCGTGTTTAATGAAGAACAAGCACCATCTCACTGTTTAAACACAAATCATCCTAGGACAGAGATATAGCTATGGCATGATGAAGGAGGCCTCTGTCCTGGGTACAGACTGTTAGGTGGCACAGTCAGCACTACGGAAAAGATACTGATCTGTCCCTGCACATTAATGCTGCTTGGGCACCTGGAAATGAGTGTAGTGTTGGAGTCATTTAACCCACCACTATTTTTAGTCCTCAGTCCTTGAGGATTTTGTTTTCTGTCCTCAACTTTGGTGGTGGTGGGGCAATGATTGAGGAATTGCCCAGGGTGCCAACTAACCTCACTATAGCTCTCTCATAGGAAGAAATATCTTCATACCAAAGTGTGAGTAGAATGCACCTAACCATGCCCACCTTTAACTACAGTATGCCCCCATCTTGGAGTTGAGAGAATTTTTATAGTCAGACTAATACTACAGGCTGCTCTGGACATGTACCTCTTGACTGATTGTCTGCTAATGTAAAAAGATTGTTATCTAATGCTCTGGTCATCTGAAACTTTATTAACAATGGTCACTGCTTTCCCTTTACTAACCACATTAGTCACTGCCAGCACAGATGTAAACAGATGTAAAGCCTTAAATGATCACCCCAATACTGTCAAGATATGGAAAGTATTGCTCAGATAGTAAAAAATATATTTTTCTTTTGTCAATGCAAGAAGAAATAACCTTTTCTAAGTAGATATCTGGAACACATTTGAGATTAGGCCATTTAAACTGAGTCTTAATCTCTGTATCAGACATATATGCAGCTGACACCCCAATCACACCCGCAGCCTACCAACCAGCCCCCATAATTCAGTCCATTCTTTGTCATTCGTTGTGTGAAATACAAATAATCTTTTGTTTTATTATTGTGTTTTAGCAGTAAGAATATGACAGGGAAATCAGCAAAGAGATTAAATAAGAACTCATAAAAAGGAAAAAATATACGGATGTTAGAGATATTAGCAAAAACCTAAGCCAAAGAAAATGAAGGCAAGAGGTTTTAATATGGTTTTAGTTATCAGAAGAGGCCGCAGACAAAGAAAGCAAGAAAATGAGACAATCACACCAAAGGGAGACTAAAAAGAAAGTTTGACAGTTGCACCAAGATGGAGAAAGGACATGAGTAAGATAAGCAAAGATACCACTGACTACCCTGAGGCAGCAGGGTCTGTAAACTGTGCACTGTGGGGTTGTAAGTGGTAAAAATGCAACAAGCCACAGAAAGGCTAAATCAGCCAAGCATGCCATTGAAGAACAGCCAATGCATAAAGTCAGAGGTGGACCAAGAATTCTACCTTGTGAACACAGAAGGGTTGAAATATGCACCACTGCAGTGCAACACCTTAATGGTGGTAATGTGGAGGTAAAGCAGTGGTGCTTAGAGAGGTCACCAGCAGGCATCATGGAATATCATAATGAACTATACAACACCCTAATGGTTGGAATGGGGAGGTAAAGATGTGGTGCTTCAACAGGTCACCGAAAGGCACCACTGAATATCAAAATGAACTGTACAACACCTTAATGGTGGTAATGTGGAGGTAAAGCAGTGGTGCTAAGAGAGGTCACCAGCAGGCACTACTATCAAAATGAACTGTACAACACCTTAATGGTGGAAATGTGGAGGTAAAGCAGTGGTGCTTAGAGAGGTCACCCGTAGGCACTACTATCAAAATGAACTGTACAACACCTTAATGGTGGCAATGGGGAGGTAAAGCACTGGTGCTTAGAGAGGTCACCCGTAGGCATCATGGAATATCATAATGAACTGTACAACACCTTAATGGTTGGAATAGGGAGGTAAAGATGTGGTGCTTCAACAGGTCACCAAAAGGCACCACTGAATATCAAAATGAACTGTACGACACCTTAATGGTGGGAATGGGGAGGTAAAGCTGTGGTGCTTAGAGAGGCACCACTGAATATCAAAATGAACTGTACAGTCTTGCACAAGTAGCACATTTGTAATGAGCAGCTTTAACAACAACAGCAATGCCAGCTCTGTAGTGCAGCTGGTAAACAAGAGTGCTACCTCTGGACCGGCAGTAGCCAACTTGCTCAAACACTTCATCTGGAAGTTTGTGAACTTAAACATCACACATATAATGGGACCTGTGAACTTAAACAGCACACATTCATGGGACCTGTGAACTTAAACAGCACACACTCATGGGACCTGTGAACTTCAAGATTACAGAGATGTGGGACCTGTGTGGAATGGAAAAACATGCAGCTTGTTTTGAGAGTCAAGGAACCATGTGCTGCATAGAGTACATCATTACTGTTTAATCATATATTTGTGCAGAATATCACCCAAACAGTAGTGGAGGTGTTATGTGTGTCTTTAAGGAAAAAGCCCCAATGTGCCTGCTAACAAACAAAAAACTTCAATGATCTTCATGCAGGCTGTAAAATAACAGTGGTTTTCAGTCCTATTACTCTCTCTCTCACACACACACACACACACACACACACACACACACACACACACGCACACACACACACACACACGCACACACACTCACTCGCATGCACACTCACACACACTCTCACACACACAGAATCTCGCACACACACTCTCTCGCACGCACTCACACTCTCTCGCACGCACACACTCTCTTGCACGCACACACACTCACTCGCACACACACTCACTCACACACACTCTCACACACTCAAATACTCACTCACTCACTCATTCACTTATTCACTCACTCATTCACTCACTCACTCACTCACTTGCTCACTCAGTTGGGCTGTTTGCAAGCAGCTGCTCTGCACTTCTCTGACTCCATGAAGAAGATACAACTAATCTACATGGTACTTCATTAAGAATACAGCTTTATGTGCTCCTTGTGCCAACGCATATATTCACAACCTTTACAGTGAAAATAAATATTTAACATAATGTACTGTGTGTCATCCTTCCTGAGTTTCTAAACTATAAAAATATCCTACACTCCCACACCTATATCCCACAAAACATTGGAAAGCCTGCATTGTGTCTACCTTCCTCAGGATTCTACCTCCACAATCCAATTAATCTTTCCTAAGAAGGCTTTTGACACAGAATGTGTACTTTATCATCAGACTCCAAGAAACAACCTCAGACTTGTTTACGTTACTACAAAATATGTGACATCAAGAATTGCACACACTGTTTACTACGGGAGCAAATCTCCTCTCAATTATTTTTCAGAAGTAAGACATTTGAAAAAAATATCTCAAAGTCTTCCTTCATATGTTTTGCTAGCACTTTGTTCTACATCTCAACTATGTAGCCTTTCCTTGAAATGTTTATTTTAAGGTATTATATTATTATTATTATTATTGTGATTATTATTATTTTCTTTGATTGTGTATGATATCTAACCTTCCATGCATTAGATAATTACTGAAAGCTTACTGAGTATTCTTGCATCCTCTAAACAAATTGTGGCATCCACTCAGGTGCATATTATAAAACCACTGAAAAGGATAGCTATACTCTCCCTTCAGCCTTTCTATGGTACATATATAGGTGCAGCTGTCAGCAGAAGATCATCTGTCTGTGTACATTTCCCATGCCATCCAGATAGCACTGTTACTGCTCCTCGTCCTGCATCTTGCTCTCATTCATCTAACAACATCAAGCTTTCTTGAATGTGGTTTTAGTCCACTCTCCATCAGACTTTCAGGAACATCATTATATGTATTCACCATCCTCTCTGTGAATAAACTGTTTCTTTAAGTCTCTACAGAAGTCATTTCCTTCAGTCTACAGGTGATACCATCTCCTGCACACCACATCTTTCAGTTCTGCACTCTCATACACTCAGCAAGGTCTTTTGCCCCTGATCATGTACTCTTTCATCTGTGCTACTCTAGGGGCATAGAGCCCTAGAATTTCCAGCCATTCATCATAATCTAAATTCTTCATTGCACTTACTTTTCCTGTCAGCTTCACCAAACAGAAAATAGAAGCACTAGTAGCCATGAGTCACAGGAACAGACTTTATTTAATCCAAGCACTAAAATCCACAAAGAAACCCTGAACTACTTCTCCGCGTTTTTCGTCACAAATGTAACTTCAATGAAGTTCCTACTTTATCACCTTATTTTTGCTGTGTGCTCTTAACTGTTCAAGTGCTTTTATTCTGCTGCATTTATTACTGCTTGTTAGTAGCTGATTAAATTTATCTGTTATTCTAAGCATCTTAGTTTTTGTTTTAGCACTTATGCTTCAGGCCAGTTAATTTACATTCAAGAAGGTTTTTGTGGTCTACACTTTTGTGGACAAACTCTTACCAAAACCCTTTCTCTCCATTAGTCCACCAAAGTATTTGGAACACTATGTCTGGACAATTCTCATCAGCTTCTCCTGCCAGCCAGGTCGACATGGGCATACTCAGACAGTGGAGCAACTGTCTCATGCTTAATGTCAGCCCTCTTCTCCTAGCACATAATTCTTCTAATATCGAGAAATGCATGTACATCAGTAACAGTGAATCCATGCTCTCTTGCACCACAGTCAGTACTCCTGACAAAGAGAAGGGATTTCCAACACAAACAACACAATACTCACATCACATAGCCAAGCACGACACACGCCCACCTCTGCAGAGGTCCTCAAAAAAAAACTTACCTTAACAGCAGGGATCTCCAAAACACACACTCAAACATTCCACACACAACACCAAACACATTACGCTCAGAGGATAACACATCAGTGTCCCACAAATACAGCTCATAAAGCAAAACAATAAACCACCACAGCCCACAAAGCATAACAATAAACCAAATATACTTGTCACTGGTGACTCAGTTGTGAGACATAACAATGACCCCCTCACCAGGCTTGACAAGGAGAAGGTCGCAGGCAGTTGTCTGTCTGGTGCCAGAATCCATCACATCATGCACGCACATAAGTCTCTCCACAACAGGTACAAGTATGACTCTGTCAATGTCCATGTTGGTGTGAATGCCTTCAGATATACCTCCCTGGACTATTTGAAGAGAGACATGAATGAGCACTCAGAGAGTGTGTGTCCCAGGCAGGTATGACCCTAGCCCTAACCATCATCCTACCTTCACCAAGAATGCTACCACAATACCAACAAAAAATTATTGACTTCAACAATTGGCTTAGTTTCTGGTGTCATTCCAAGGGGATCCAGTATCTCTCTGTCTGGAATGACATGGTTGACCGGCCTCGATGCTTTGCCAGAGATAACCTCCACCTGTCACCACTGGGATTCCAGATCCTGGCCAAGGCTCTCGCCTCCTCATTGTGCCTTTTTTAGGCAATGTCCCAAAGACAAATCTTCCAAAATAAAACATCTGTCAAAAACAAATTGAAGGTCATGCTGCTTAATGCTAGAAGCCTTAAGCTGAAAATGCACTCACTGGAGGATCTCCCTGCACTAGAAGATGCCGATGTCTGTGCAGTCACAAAACCTTGGTTCAGGGCTGCAGAGAGCACCCCTGTCTTACCAGGCTATACCTCATTCCCCACATTCTGCCCCTAAAATGAGGTTCGGAAGGCCAAGAGTGGTGGAGTCTCTATTTTCATTAAGGACAGGTGCAGCTCTAGACTGATTTGCCAACATGACACACTTGGAACTACTCCCGGTGCAACTGATAGCATCCAAGTTATAGCTAGCTATAGACCTCCCTCCATGATTCAGGACACCTGTACCTCTTACCTGGATCTACTTGACTCTATCAAGGTACCCCCTTAACACCCTGCTCCTTGGAGACTTCAACTACCCCACTATAGACTGGGTGAACTATTCCTGCATTAATGCACTCACTCAATGATTCCTTGACTTCATCAATTCTAACACACTAGATCAGCTTGTCTCATCCCCCACAAGGGGATTCTAGACTTGGTTCTCACCAACATGGATGACTGTTGCACCACTCCCATAGTGTGTTCTTCCCTGGTGAGATCATGTCATTAGACTGTCTCGTTCAAAGTTTCTCTCCCACCCAACCCTCCCGACCATAATCAAGCTAAAAAACCTCTGAAAAGCTGACTACAACTTCATAAGGGAAGGTATCTGTAGCTTCACACCACTGCCACCCTCAGAGGATGCAGACAACTATGCCGAACAGTACACCAATGCAGTATATAAGCACATGTACAACTGCATGGACTCAGCCACACCCAACAGAGCTAAAACCTGCACCTCAAGGAAACACAAAGCTGTTTGGTGGACATCCTCCATCAACAGGCTTTACAACCAAAGGAAGAAACTGTTGTCCAAGGGTAAAAAGGAACAAATTCCAAATTGGTAAAACTCCCTCCATTGGCTTAACAAGTAAACTAGACTACTAGTGAAAACCTCCAAAGCCAATTATGAATTGAAACTAAACTCTGAAACAAAGGGAAACCACAAAGCCCTCTTCAGTTAGGTCAAGAACATCCATGGCAAAGCCCAGGTTTGTTCTGAATTAGTACTTAAGAGTATCACTTACACTGATCCTGTTGACTTAGCAACACTGCTAGCATACAGGTTCAGTGCAAACTTCGACCCCATGTCCCCCCAAAGGCCCTTTCGAGATCCTCAATACTTGTCATGCACCTCATCTCCATAGATCAAGTGTTGAAGGCCCTATCCAAGGCAAAGAACACAGCTTCCATGGGACCTGATAGTATCCCCGGCTGCATTCTGCACCATCTCCAGCAAGAACTGGCTTTGCCATTGAGCATTCTATTCAACCACAGCCTAAATACAGGCTTCATTCCAGCAGAGTGGAGAACTGCCATTGTCATCCCCTTGCATAAAGGTGGTGCCAATAATGACTCTGTAAACTATCACCCTATTAGCTTGACAAGTCTAATCTGTAAAGCCATGGAACGTATTATGGATTTCATAAACAAGGACATTGGCAATCTCCAAGCACTTGACCCCACCCAGTTCAGATTGGTCAAGGGCAGATCTTGCCTGTTGAGCCTGGTTGACTTCTTTGAGACTGTCACAAAGGCCATGGATGAAGGAAAGTCAGTACATACAGCTTACCTAGACTTGGCCAAGGCCATTGACACAATCCCCCACTTGGGCATCATGTTAAAGCTAAGATAACTTGGTGTAAATCCCTATCTCATCAGGTGGGTGGACAACTGGCTCACCGACAGGACCCTCAAGGTAAAAATAGGCGCTTCCACCTCTGACAGCAGACCTGTCACTAGTGGAGTTCCCCAGGGATCTGTCCTGGGACCCTTACTGTTTGGCATCTACTTCTATGAGGTCTAGGCAAAGACAAAAGGCCTGTGGCTGACCACGTTTGCAGATGACTGTAAGTTGAGTGCTGTCATTGACTCCCCAGATGATGTGAACATACTGCAAGATGGTCTCCCAGTAACTAATGACTGGTGCCAAAGTCATGGGATCAAGCTAAATGCAAAAAAATGCATCATCATACCAATCGGCAAAAACACGGCCCCTACTGATTATCACATCAACGGCAACCCCCATAAACATACTCTATTCGGTATCATACAGGTTGCTCAGAGATGATCTGAGTCTCGCCTACAAGGCAATCTTGGACCCTGCCCTACTAGAGATGCTCCATATACATAAGTCTAACCCCTTGCACATTACTCACTCAAAAGACCTGAACCTAACATGTAACATTAACAAAACCTGCTGGAGAAACAGGTTTGCCTCCCAGGTTTGCCCCGTCTCTGGAATAGACTTCCCATACATGTCAAACAGAGTACCTCGCTGACTCTCTTCAAGTGCAACCTTGATGAGTGGATGGTAAACTACAAATCTGTCATAGGGGTTCCACCTGTCTCTCTCATTGACAGGGACGACAGGTGCTGACTGAGGTTTCTTTCTGGGGATAAACTCTTGGCTAGGCTTGTAAGGGCCCTGGGGCCATTAGCCTAGTAACCTCCTATGATCTTATGATCCTATAACTTATTTGTTGAGTACTGTTATCAACTATACAATGTTTTAGTTATAATAAATTTAAACAAACATGAAGATGAATCTGAATGATGCATACACACACACACACACACACACACACACACACACACACACACACACACACACCCACAGCATTGACTGTATACTGAAGAATTCATTGCCTTATGCCTATGCCATCTATTAGGGAAACATCTCCCAGGACCTCTACTGAAAATGTGCAGAGAATGCCCTCCATTAGCTTCCTTGTGCACTTATTTATTTGCATTTGGTTACCAGGAATTCCCTACTAGGTTATGCAAGACTCCCTTTTCAGAAGAGGCCTAGGAAGAAAATCTTTGAAAAACATATTTAGTGAGAGAAAAACCTACAAAGAAATGACAGCAGACCCTTGGAGAGTACAAACAATATGTGAAATATAGTGATTACAAACTGAATCTAGACTAGGTGTCTTGGTGAATATGAGAAGCAGCAACTGTTAAATAAGAAAAAGTACTAAAAAGGGGGGTTGCAGTAGAGGAAGTAGTCAGGGTAGCCCAGTTATAGAAGAGCGGGAGGAGGTGAGCAAGAAGAGAGAGAGATCAAGAACTAAATGTTGACAGAGAGCCATATTACAGTGTGCAAAAATTAAGGGGACTGAATGTAGACATGGGTGAGGATGGACTGCATTACTGCCTGGGTGAGGGAGGACTGCATTATTCTTGGGGGAGGGAAGACTGCATTATTACTTGGGTGATGGAGGACTGCATTATTTTCTGGATGAAGGAGGACTGTATTATTACCTGGGTGAGGAAGGACTACATAATTATCTTGGGTGATCAAGGTTACAGAAAAGAAAAGGTCAAGGATTCACATGAACAATTATGAAAAGAGCAAAAGTCTATAGTTACTGAAGACTGGAGGAAATCTCTGGTTTAAGAGAAGGAGGTGGTGCAGAGAACAACAGATTAAACAGGTGAGGAAAAGCAGGAGCAGATATTTGAGTGAAGATGAGTGTGGAGATGTTTCTTGAAACTGTTTTGAGTTTGAGGATGTCTGAGGGCATATGGCAGCTGGCTTCAGAGTTCAGACACATGGCATGAGAATAACCATGGACACATGGTGGTCGAAGTTCAGATTACTATCTGTTTCAGAACCAAGATCTCTCACCACTGAGTCCATCTTTAGGGGATTTTTCAAAGGCTTTTATTATGCATTTCTTCACATTTAGTTTGAGGCCATGGCCCTGGTACCAATCATTAGTCTCCGTCAAACCTTTCTGTAGGTTATCAACATCACGTAGGGAGTCAAAGATTGTGCCAGCTTGCAGTCATTAGCAATCTTTGGTCAGCCTAAGGCCATCTATATTTGCCTTGTCATCTGAGAAGTATATCCCAAGCAGGAGGGGGCCCAACATTGAGTCCTGTGGTACTCCACTGGTGACTGGCCACTTGCTGGATGTGGAAGTCCCACTCTAACTCATATTTTCGAGCCATTTGGCTATCCAGCTGGTGATGTAGAGGTTTATGCCCAATTTTGTGAGTTTATCTGTAATACCCAGTGGGGTATTGTGTCAAATACCTTGGCCAGGACAAGTCTTACCCTCATCCATGTCCTTCATGACCTTCTCAAAGAAGTCCACGAGATTTGAGTAGGCAGGACCTGCTCTTGACAAAGCTGAACTGGGTTGGGTCTAGAATCTGGAGACTTCGTATGTCATTGCTAATCAGGTACATGGTTCTCCTTTCCATAGCCTTGCATATGAGGCTAGTCAGACTTATAAAGTTTGATGTCCCCCTGTGTAGACAGATGACTGTTGCTGTCCTCCACTATACTAGGACAATGCCTGTCTGGAGACTGTGGTTAAAAAGAGATCCAAGTGGGTATGCTAGTTCACGTTTAAAGCTATTTTAATAAGCGCATTGGGATTCCATCAGGACCCACTGATGCCCTATTTCTAGCCTTAGATAAGGCTGTGATGACTTGTCCTTTTGTGATAACAGGCTATTTCATGGGGAGTGACAGGAAGTGATGAGCGTTGAAATTTGACATAAATTTATAGGTCAACAGGTTTGATTTTTCTGCTGGCTGACTATAGGTAGTACCACCTACAGCCAACTCAGCACATTGTTGAGTGTTTCCCTTAAGATTTCAGATATAACTAAACAATGTTTGTGGTTATCCTTTGCCTGGGAGGCTATTTTCCTCTCTTGCTTAGATTCTGAAGACTTGACTAATTCCCGGATTTGCCTTTTAAGACTAATGAGGGATTTTATTCTCTGATGTGCTCTCTCCCATTTACTTCTAGCCAGGACTGTCTTCCTTCTGTTATATAGTTTATTCATGCCAGGAGGCCACCAGGGGGACTTGTATTCCTGGCTACACCTGGGTTTAGTTCAGTCATGTAACACCATGTCCATGCAGTTATTTAAATGGTTGTACAGGACATTAGTGTATACTTCTTTAGGGTTATAGGGTTTAATGCAGGTTCTACCATTACATTTATCTCAAAGCAGACTGACTTATGAACCAATCTTACCATCAGGACATTACGCTGGGGAGAGGGCTGCAATGCTCCCCTATATTTGTAAGTACTATATCAAGGATTTTTGAGCCCCTTGTCGGAATGCGGACCAGCTGTTCCAGAGCACTTGCATTGCCAAACTCCAGGAATCTCTGAGACTGCATGTTAGTGGTCATGTATGTTTCCCAGTTTATGGAGGAATACTTAAAGTTGCCCATGAGTAGTGTGTTGGGCTGAATGGTAAAGTGATTCTAGTAACTTCAGGTATACAGACTGGTTTTCATGTTTCATGACCTGTAACGCATTGATATGGTGGGTGATTCTGCCTATGGTCAGCTGGACATGGTGTAGCTTAAATCAGTAATTTTCCTTGACCAGTCTAGAGATGTGATTGTTTTTTGTGTAAATGGAGATATCTCCTCTGTTTGTGTTTTTCCTTTTCAGAGGGTGGTCTGAATGTGTGATAGGCATTGTAACCTTGCACTGTGGAGGTGCTTTCTGGAACCTTGAACCACATGTCTGTAACTGCACAGACATCAGCATTCTCCTAGGTGAGGAAAGCTTCCAGGGAGCGCAGTTTTTTTAAGACTGCTAGCACTGAACAGTAGTACAGTACAGTTTTGTACCTACCATAAATGTAGATGTCCGATAGGTATGCATCTGCAGTCAGCCCAACATAAAATGCAGAACAAGTGCATTGGGCCAAATAAATAACCCAATCAGAACTACAGTTTGCAAAAATGTTGATGTTAAAGACCTTGGGAGTATTTTTACTACTGAATTCCTTGCTTTTACAGATATGCTGACATGCACTGCATTTTATGTTGGGCAGACTTCTCGACCCATCAGAATAAGGATCAGTGAGCATTTAAGTTCTATAAGAAATAGAAGAATTACTAATGCCTTATACAAACACAGCCAACATCACACAGGAGCATCATTTAGGTTTGTCGTTATAGACAAAATTCAATGTCACAGGAATTTTAAGATGGGTTGGCATACCAAACTCAACAATATGGAAAACAAATGGACTACCATCCTTGGGGCTTTTTTCAAGCCAGGTTTAAATGAATACGAAGTACATGATGGCACTCATAATAAACAATATTAATACTGTTGGTGGCCTGAGTAGGGTGGGCCACTGGGAGATGGTCAACAGCTATTGGTTTCAGACTCAGTTTGGGTTACCATCAAATATTGCAAATAGATTGTTGTACAAATGAATACTTATGGTATTAGCCTCATACCAAATCTTGGCTCTACTGGGCTTCATATATTTACAATTGAGCCCAGGGAAGCAAGGTGATTTTTGCTGATTATAATATTTACAAATAAAGAATTTATCAGAATTTAAATAATTGACATCTACATATAGCCAAACATAAATTGTTAGGATCTTAGTTGCATGTTCATTACCTAAAATGTTATTAATGATTTCTGTATATGTTCCAATTGCCATTGCAGTATTATCCACTAAAAAAGTTTAGGAGGATACCACTTTAAATGAAGGGTATAAATACAGTACCAGGATGTTAGGGTGTTTTGCTTAGTAATTGTTTTGTGTTATGTAAAATTCACATTGAAAAAGGCTACACTAGCCGAAACCGGTCTGTGTAATTGCAGGAAAGGTACTTGTTAGTTACCTTTCGAATTATTAAAATATTTGGTTTTTAATCTGCTACTAAGTGTGCTGGTCCCTTTTTGGTTTGAACTGCCATCAGGGCCTGCAATTCCGAAACCCTTCTTGCTGAGGTTATTGCCAGAAGGAAAGCAGTCTTCCATGAAAGGTACTGTAGATCTGCAGATGCTGCTGGTTCAAATGGAGGCAGTGTTAGTTTTTCCAACACGTAGTTAAGGTCCCAAGCAGGTAGAGGTGGTTTCCGATGAGGTTTGATGTTTTTGATTCCTCTTAGAACTGTCTTAGGAGAGGATGAGAAAAGACAGGTGGATCAGTATTGTACTCTGCTGAAATTGCTGAAGCATGAATCTTAATAGAAGAGTAAGACAGACCATTGTGGAACATTTCTGCCAAATATTCCAGGATATGTGCCATGTGCATCACTGTCGCATCTAGGCCCTTTGTGGTGCTCCAGATGAGAAATCTTTTCCATTTTGCTGAATATGCCTTTCTTGTGGAAGGGCGGCGAGCTTCCATAATAATATCCTTCACTCTCTGGGATCCTGAGGAGGAGTCAAGGTATTTTCCACGCTGTTAGTTGCAATGTTTTCAGGTTGGAATGTAAAGTTTTGTATCTGTGCTGTGTCAGTAGAAGTGGCCATAGAGGTAGAGGCCATGGTTTCGTACGTGACATGCTCCTTAGCAATGGGTACCAGTGCTGTCTTGGCCAGTCCGCAGCTATCAGAATCACTTTTGGCTGCTCTGTCCTGATCTTCAGTAACACCTTGGTCATTAATGGGATAGGAGGAAATGTATACACTGTCAGATTTCTCCAGCTGAAAGTGAGGGCGTCCACTTTCCACGCTTGTGGGTGGTATGTCCTTGAGCAGAATTTCTTCAGTTGATGATTGTGGGGGGATGCAAATAGATCTATGTCCGGGCTCCCCCAAGATTGTGTTATCTGTTGGAAGATGTCTGGGTGCAGCATCCATTCGTGCGCATCCATGATATTTCTGCTTAAGCTGTCCGCCAGTGTATTGTCTTTCCCTGGCACAAACTGAGCTTTTAGCTGTATATTGAGTTTCAAGGAAAGATCCCATAGATTCATTGCCAGTCTGCAAAGAGGGTAGGAATGGGTACCTCCTTGCTTGTTTATGTACCACATAACTGTGGTGTTGTCTGTCCTTATTAGTAGGTGGCCTTGATGCAGAAAGAGTTTGAAGGCCTCGATTGCATGTATCACTGCTAGCATTTCTTTTTGATTTATGTGCATGCGTAGCTCCTTTCGTGACCACTGTCCTTGGATACCTCTGCCCTCCATGTGTGCTCCCCAACCTAGGTCTGAAGTGTCCGTTGTAATAGTATGGGAGGTTTTTGGCTGTGTGAAGGGCAACCCTCTGTTGGATTGGCTGGCCTGAGCCCACCACAGAAATTCCTTGTGAAGGCATGGAATGAGTGGGATTAAAGTTTCCAAACTGTGACTGTGCTGAGTCCATAAACTCCTTAGGTACCACTGTAGCTTTCTCATATGTAGCCTTGCTTGTGGAATCAAAAGAATACAGTATGCCATGTAACCCAGGGCCTGCAGGATTTTCCTTGCAGTCAGCTGAGTTTGTCTTGTCAGATTCTTGAAGTAATCCGGTAGCTGACTTTGTGTTTCTTCTGTGAGATAAGCCATTTGGGTGGTTGTATCTAGATCCGCACCCAGAAAGGTTATTCTTTGGGATGGAACAAGTCTTGATTTGTGCATGTTGACTGTATATCCCAAGGCCTGTAGAAGATTGATGGCATAATTTAAGTCCTTTATCAAAGTTTGTTGGTTGTCCACTTGTATAAGGCAGTCGTCCAGATATGGGTATATTTGAATCCCCTGAAGTCTGCAGTGTGCTATTACTGATGCCAGGCATTTCGTGAATACTCTGGGCGCAGTAGATAAGTCAAAGGGCAATGCTGAGAATTGATAATGCTCTGACCCTGCAAGAAATCTGAGGTATCTTCTGCAACTTTGTCTGATAGGGACATGCAGGTATGCCTCCTTGAGGTCTAGAGTCACCAGCCAAGACCCCTTGCCCAGCATGGGAAGGAGTTGCTGTAGAGTCAGCATTTTGAATTTTGGCACAATGAGATAAGTATTCAGTGCGGACAAGTCGAGAATTGGTCTCCATTGATCCTCTTTTCTTGGAACAAGGAATAGCCTGGAGTAAAATCCTTGGCCTTGTTCTGAAATAGGAACTTTTTCTACGGCTTTCATTTGTAATAAGTCTGAGATTTGTTTCAAAGCCTCTGCCCTTTGATTTGGTGGCAGACCTGGCATGCCTTTTCTTTTTGGCAATGTGTGAAAATGGAACCTGTATCCGTTGTCTATTATTTGGAATGTCCATTTGTCTCTTGTAATGTTGTGTCAATTTTTTGAGAATAAAGAAAGCTTTCCGCCCAAAGGTGCTTCCAATTGAGCCCTGGTTGGCGGAGTCAAAGCAAAGTCATTGAGTTTGTCCTTGTGCAGCAGTTGCAGGTCCTGAACTGCCTGTCTGGATTGGAGGTTGCCATTGACGGCCTCTGTAGGAGCCCCTAGCTTGCCCTCTACCTCTGGCACGCCTGTTCCTGCCCCCTTTGAAATCTTTCTGTGTCCGGAAAGGACCAATTCTTGGAAGGCCAATTTCTGCTGAATCTAGGCGGTTGGACTTGAAGAAAATCCTTAACTCCAAAAGGACAGACAAAATAAACTCGTAACAGGAACACGAAGCTGAAAAATAAAAAACTAGCTAGGGATAGGCAGAGCTACCTTAATAACTCAGCCTATCCTAAGTTAGTTGTAACTACGAACACATCTCAAAGTAACTCCTTGGATGTCGATCATAATGTGTCTAACTACCCGGAGGAGCACGGGGACGTAGCTCAAGATTACATGGAAAATGTTGTAGGGACTACTGTACATGAACAGAGTACCAGACCTAAAATTCACAACACAAGAAGTAATCAATCTTACAATAATAACAACAAAAGGGACGGTCACCCTGGGGACCATTTTTTAGGAAAAACGAACTCTCGCTCATTTCCGAAGAAGAACTGGAACAACCGGAAAGGACCAATTCTTGGAAGGCCAATTTCTGCTGAATCTAGGCGGTTGGACTTGAAGAAAATCCTTAACTGTTTGTACAGATTTTGCCTTTTCCTCAAACTTCTTTAGGACTTCTTGAGCAGTGGAACCAAATAACTTTTGCTTTCCCAGTGGAGCATCCAAAAGCTTAGCTTTAACATGGTCTGGCAGAGATTGTTCCTTCAGCCAAGCATGCCTACGTATGACAACACCTGTCATTGCTGACCTACATGAAGCTTCCAATGCATCATAACCACACTGCAAGAAATGGTTGCTAACCTGCTGGGAGTTATGTACCAGTTCCTGAAGGGATTTACGTTCAAGGGGTTCAGTAGAAGACAATTTCTTATGCATTTCTTCTAACAAATACTCTTGATACTGTATCATATAAAATTGACAATTTAATGCCCTCATAGCAAGAGTGGCAGAAGTATACACTTTTTTACCCCATCTCTCTAATGCCCTGGACTCCTTTGCAGAGGGGAGTGGGTTCTTAGTAGTAACAGCTGCAACCCCTTTAGGGCCCTGTGAAATAGTTTCAGGGTCAGCAGAGTGGGCCTTGTAAAGAAAATTATGTGTGTCCGGGACCCTGTAATACCTATCGGGCTTAACAGGGGCCGGAGGCAGAGTGTCAGGGGTCATACTAGAGTCAGAATACACATCATCAATGACATTTAAAACAGGAGGAATAGCCAAAGGTCTATGCTGAGGTAAATGAAGAAAAGTTCTTAGTCTTTTCCTGGAATCAGAATATTCCTGGCCCTGCCATTTGAAATGCTCTCTCATAGTGTGAAGGGTCTCCCCAAAGGAAAGCTCTTCAGGAGGGGAGGCTGAGGGAATAGATTCCTCTGCATCCGAATCCTCGTAGGCCGAATAAGCCTCCTCCTGGTAGTCTGAGTGATCCGAGCCATCAGAGGCCTCCTTTGAGGAAAGGGGATCAGGGGGATCCACCCTGGGCCTTTTGTCTAGAGGGGGTTGGGAGTCCCTGTCTGGATGGGGCTGAGAGCCCCTAATTAAAGAGATAAGGTCCTCTGCTAAGGTTAGAATCTGTGAACTAGAAGAGGGTCCCTGAGGAATAACCCTGGGAGGCATGGCTTTAGTGTGTTTTGCAGCTTTAGCCCTGGTGAAGGCCTTAATAGACATGGATGCAGGAGGCCTGGCTGCACCACGTGCTGGTGTAGCTTTGTCTAAAGGTATGGTGTCGGAAGATTCCAATACACCAGTTTCGGAAGGCAATTCTGTAACCGACTCGGTAGGAGCCTCCGGGGCCGAGGCTGTCGGTAGTATCATTTCAGGGTTCGGAAGTTCCAAGGACTCGGTATCAGCCGAGACCAAGACACTCACGGTAGGCCTAACCGCGGTTTCAGCCGAAACCGCGGCCCGCGTGTGTCGGTCCTTGTCTTTCCGTTTCTTAATTAAATGTGATGTCGGGGTTTCTGACGGCATTTTGTATGAAAAACTATCCCCAAAAAACTCTTCTTCGAACTCCGACTGACGTCTAAGGGTGCGTCGGTTGAAGGAAGCGCAGGCTGAACAGGCCGAGACGTTGTGGTCTGGGCCTAAGCAGGGGAGACAGTAAGAGTGGAAATCCTTATGAGGTATTTGTTTCCCACAAGTTAAACAATGATTAACTTTTTCTGACATCGGCTGAGACAAGAAAGAGTCCCCAATGGGGTACTTAGCTTTTGAAGTCTTCGGATAGCGAATTTACAGGAGCTGGCCGACCGGCACTTGCGAACTGCTTCTGCTTCGGGCACCACGCGGCAGGAAAGACTGAGGAAGATGGCGTCGGCTGACGCTTTTATACCCCAGACGCTGTGACGTCGGGGAAGGGGCGACATCAGCCGACGCCGGACCCAGACTTTGGAATCCGGCCGACCGAAGGGCTGCCTGAGACAGGACAACCCATATGTGATGACTGCAGATGCACCCTTGAAGGACATCTTCAGATTAGCATTAGAAGAATTTGCTAGACTGGTAGGTCTGTTGGTTTGTCACTGCCTAAAAAAGCATTATGGTGGTTGGCTAATGCCTTAGCCAGTATTCAAATGTCTCGCAGTGACAGGTGCAGGCCATCTCTGGCAAAGCAGCATGGTCTGTCAATTACATTGTCCCAGGCTGACAAATACTGGATCCCCTTGGAATAACACCAGTAGCTAAGCCAATTACTGAAGTCAATCATTTTCTGTTTGTATTATGGTATCATTCATGGGGAGGGTAGAATGCTGCTCAATTCGAGGCTCATACCAGACAGTAACATATATTCAGAGACATCCATCATGTCTCCCTTCGTATAGTCCAGAGAGGTATGTCTCAGGTCATTCAGACCAACATGGACTATGACTGAGCCATACCGGTACTTTTAGTTGAGTCAACTTAGTGGCTGCGTGATCTGGTGAATCCTGGCCCCTGACAGGCAACTGATTGTAACTCTTTCTTTATCCCACCTGGTGAGGGAGGCATCCGTGTGTCTTGTGATGGAGTCTCCTATGACCAAAATGTTTGAATGTGTAGTGTTTCACCTTATGGTCTTGCTTGTGGAGACAATGTGATAGGTATTTTTATGTGCAGTAGTTAGTGCTGACTTGGTTTTGTTTGCATGTGGTTTCTGATGGCAGCGCACTAGGCTTATATAGGCAGGTACGGGAGGTCTCAGAGGTTTTGGTAAGTTACTTGTGAGTAGCTCCGCATATGTGGGTTTATGTGTTGAGAACTTGTTTAGTGAGGGAAATTAAGTGCATGTTCTGACAACCTGTTTGTCATTTTATTTGTCAGTATGTGAGAGTCATGTCTCAATTTTTATAATAACTACATCTCTCCCATATTGTTTTTGTTTCAAGATTAAGTGGTTATCAGAATGCATGAGATAATTGTGAAATTGCCTCAGAATGCCCATGTCCATCAGGCTGGCTACTGAGATTGCAAGAAAGTGCCTAGCCATGGTTTCAGGTGCTTTATTGTGTGTTTAAACAGGGAGAACACTGGGTAGATTTAACTGGACTTTGATGACAGCACACATATGAAGAATGAGTGCTATACTCAGTGTGAACTGCAGCTATCACACAAGGCAGTGTTGCTCTGCAAACAATTCAGATGCTCCTAAAGCAGCAGGGGGAGTGGGGAAGGTTACAGAGAGAGAGTTATTCTAAGGGAAATATTAACTTGAAAGCATTTGCATCTGTACAGGGCACTAGGCTTATATAGGATTAGAAAAAACAGCAGCAAGACCTACAGACCAATCAGAAAAAAACATACAATAATCATTTGGCCAGTATCTGTCAATTCAGATAGGTTTGCTACAGCGCACTTCTGCCACAAGAGTATAGTCAGAAAAGCCCCTTAATATTATAACTGACGTGCAAAAAAACCACACATTCTAGATACTAACAGTCCTGTAAAACTAGCAGACACAATGTAATTAAGTACTACAGCAACAGTTGAAACAGCTCAGCACTGAAACTCTACTAAAGTTTAAAAAATGTAACAATTAATACAGAATTTGTATGAAATACAGTAAACTAATCAGCAGAGGTGCAAAACAATACTTATTTTTGTTCTTTTAGCAGTGGGTGGCTTTAGATGCAGCAGATGTTCAAACTCACAGCTGAAGTAACCAAACTAAGAGCAGCTTTGAGGAATTCAGCACAAACCCACACAAACACTTTGCTTCATCTAGGATTGTGTCAGTGTGGTTTGTTTTCATTTATATGAATGTATGAGTACCTGGATAGAAAGTGATGGTTTAAAAAAGATGTTTCTTTAAAAAAAGGCTGGAATTGAATAATTTATGTAATGCTGTTTAGTTTATATGATATATAGCAATATATGTAAAGTATACCGTTTGCTACATTAATTATATGTGATTACTTTCATATGAATGTAAATTTGCCTATGTCACAAGTGATAATTCAATAAAGGTGTTTGAAAAAAAAACAATTTGCTTACATAGAATCAGGGAAAACAAGTTTTACAACAGCAAGGCCTATGGACCAATCAGGAAAATACAGAATAAGCTTTCAGCTAGCAGACCTGGACTCAAGACAGGTTAGCTACAGCACACTTCTGCCACAAGAGTGCAGTCAGAAAACTCTCAGTGTAAAGATGCAGGTTTTAGAACTTAAGTGCAGGGAAACCACACAGTCTGGATACTAGAGTCCCGTAAAACTAGCAGACACAGTGTAATTAAGTACTCCAGCAGTAGTGGAAACAGGTGAACAAACAGAAATCCTAGTCAATCACAAAGTAGAATGGAGCAGGCAAATGTTTATATGAACACAGCAAAAGTTTACTGTAATTTTTGTGGAAGTAATGACAATTGTAAGTATACTATGGCTTTAAATGAAGGTGTGTTGACTGCTCTAGGATGTGATGTAATTTGAATTTCTTCTTTTAAATTCAGGTGATGAAAGTAATTAATTGTATCTGATGAAGTCTCTTCAACTTATTTAAAAAGGAGACAAAAGTGCTTATACATTTGGATATTCTACAATTTTAACCTTGGATTACAATAACATTTTGGTGTGTTCATATAAACATTTGCCTGCTCCATTCTACTTTGTGACTGACTAGTGATTTCAGTTTGTTCACCTTTTTCGTGGTGTGGTTGAATATGAAGTCGGAACAAGGCAATGTTTCACCAAACCTAACACAACAATCAACAATGGTTTCGGCAAGTAATGGAGGAGTAGATTTAACTATTCTGATACAGCAGTTGATCAACAGAATGGACTGACTAGAGCAGTCAATGAGGTCACAATTTACTATTCATTCTACACCAGGTGTATCTACAGACATTAATGCAACATCAGATGGTTCTTCTGAGGACAATGTTGCACCTGGTACTTCACAAAAGTTTAATGCAGCATTGACATCAACTATTGGTAACACTGACACACGAAGAAAACCGTCTCTGGTCGAAGTAACCGTATCACCCCTTCATTCTGACCTAATGCCAAATGAGGTAAATAATACAAACAGAGCTACAACTTTCAATAATGTAGGTTCTAATGTACCTCAGTTGTCAAACTGGTTAAAAAATGATGAATTAACATTTAACAGGGGAAGAAATGTTAATATGTGTTTGCAAGAGCAGTTGAATGAACTAGATCGTAACTTACTTAAAATCAAGAAGTTACAAATGTATAATATGTTTTTCAATGAATGTCTTAAACAAAGGTCTCCGTATGTGGCGCTACCTCACTGGGTTGGTGGCAGGGTCGGACTTCCACTTGGAACTTATTGAACTGTTCGATAAGTTTGGGTTTGAATACATGCAGAGAGTTATAGCGAATAACCACAAAACAATTGAACTTTTAAATAAAGAAGTGACAACACTGGATAAGTTAATTACCCAGAACTCTGCATTTTCCAGTAACAGGTTCAAATATTGTAGGATTCTTCGTACAATAGACAAACAAATGTCACTTATTAAAACAAGAAAATTGAAAAAACTGGTGAGGGACGAGATTATGCTAATAATACAGTGTACCCTCACCCCCCCCCCCATCTCAGGAGTGGCAGTTTAATAAGGATAGGAATGTCCAAGCTAATGGTAACAGTTACCCTAATGATGAAACCAACAGTTTGGCTCTGTCTGAAGATGATTTTTTAGACGAGGACGAATATCCAGCTCTGAGACATTTGGAGCGGATTTTGAGCCAACAACGGAACCAACAATACCAACACAGGGGCCAGCCACAAAATTACCAAACAGGGAGAGGAAGAGGTTACAACCAAGGTGTGAACAGGAATGGTTGGAGGGGGAAACAGAGAAATTAACTGTGGACATAGACCAGGATGGTTGATACCTTCCCCCACCTCTAAAACTAAGTAGTAATTCAGAGAGGGACTTCAAGGTCTATAATTTTTCAGAAATAGAGTTGAACAAGACAGTTTGTGACATTTTCTCAAAAGGTTTTACTTTTGTTCCTCATCAGTCATTTAATTTACACCATACATTGATGGACTTGAAACAGTACACTAGGAAACTTAACCTAAATGTCATGTTTAATAAGGTAGAGTCTGTGAAAGATCCATTTAAGATTTTGAGCACGTTTAAGCCACCATTACACCCCACCCTGTTTATGAGAGAATTTGCGAACTTGATTTATGTGACTTAAATAAAAACATTAATAAAGATGCTAGAAAATCTACTACACAAGCTAATTTAAGTATGAATGAAAATTTTGAACTTAAATTTCGTCTCCATAACAAAGGTACTAGGATCATGAAACCAGATAAGGGCGAGGGTACTGTCATTATGAATACAGTGGATTACAACAATAAAATGTTTGAAATCTTAAATTCAGATACATACATTATGAGTTCCTTGAATGAAATGAACAGGGCCTACAGGAGAATCAAGAGCTTCATTCAGGACATGTTTATTGATGGCCTGATATCCATCACAGAATTACACTATCTTTCTATAGAATACCCTATTACTCCTAGTATCTTTGGAGTTCCCAAAATCCATAAGAACATGCATCAACCACCAATGAGACCAATTGTTGATGCAAGGGGCTCTATAACGTACCCCCTAGCAAAATATCTTGAGAAGGAGTTCAGTAAATATGTATGGAATGAAACGAGTGTATGTATAGATTCTTGGGATTTTTTAAGAAAAATCAATAGTATTGGATACAAAAAGGACCATCTGTTAGTGACTATAGATGTGGTTAATTTGTATAGTATAATACCACATGACATTGGATTACAATGGTTTTGTGAATTTTTACACTTAAAAGGGTTAAGACAGGACAAAATTAACCTATTTGAACAGATGTTAGACATTACTTTAAGGAATAATTTTATTTTCTTTGAAGGAAAATATTTCCTTCAAAAAGAAGGAGTAGCAATGGGCTCCGATTGTGGGGGCCTATATGCAAATATTGTCATGTTGATGTGGGAGATACAACACCTCAAAACTTCCAACTATTTTCAATATTGTAAAACATATATGCGTTACCTGGATGACTTGTTTATATTATGGGAAGGGCCCAGAGACGTCTTGGATAACTCTCTTGCATTTATCAATGAAACAACCAGTTTCTTGAGGTTTACACATACTGTCAGTGACACCCATTTAGCATACTTAGATGTGCACTTACTAAAAGATGAAACCGAGAATAGATTTCTAGCTAGAATATTTCGAAAAGAAACGTACTCTGATAGTTTACATTTCAGCAATTGTCATTCCTTTAAACAAAAGCGAGCTGTACTGAAAGGGCAATTTGTCCGTGCAGCCCGGATGACGATTCTTTGGGATGACTATGTAGAGGAATGCAACTTGCTGAAATGTATGTTCCTTAGAAGAGGTTATCCTATTAGTCTAATTGATAAGATTATGCAAGAAGGTAATGACAAAAGACAATCTGGGCACTTTACTCCCATTCTAGAAGACAGGAGCCAAAATGTTGAATACCAGATAAGTAACATAAATCAAATAATTAATAGTGGAGATGACAATAGGAATGAAGCCAACACTAACATAACCATGACCACAACACCAGTGAATGAAAAGATTTATGAAAATAGTTTTTTGACTACTTTCAATAATGAAGCACACTATATTAAGAACATTTTAATAAAAAATTGGGAAATTATTAGGAGTGACAAAGAAACGAGAGACATTTTGGGGGACGCTCTTATTTGCATATATAAGAAAGGACAGTGTCTTAAAAATATGTTTGAAAGACAACAGGAAGAGTATCTTCAAGGACACATGCATAAATTTGGGAGATGCAAGTTCTGCCCGAACATTATGGAAATTAATAACAGTGTCATAATAAATGGAGTTAGAATTTGGCTGAGAGGTAGATTTTCATGTACAACTGAGAGGGTTGTATATTGCACTGTTTGTAATTTGTGCCCATGTGTTTACATGGGCAAGACTGAGCGCAAATTTAAAAACAGAATAGGGGAACATCTCAGAAACATACGTGATCTATGGGAAGGGAACGCCTTATCCAAACATATTATGGCTTACCCAGACCATGCTTTTACATTTATTATAATAAACACTGTAATGATTAGTGCAAGAGGTGGAACATGGTCTTACCAGCTTGACAGAATGGAAGTAGGATGGCAAATCAAACTGAACGCCATGTATTGGCCAGGGCTTAATGATAATTTGTCTATTAGTAGTCTCTTAAAATTAAAGCCATGAACAGACGTTAAAATACACTTTGTAACTATCTTAGTGTAACAAACTTATTCATATATACACTGTTTGAATGAGTATTTATTTATACTTATATATGTTCTCCAATATTTTAGGTATTTATTTATATTTATTACCACATGGATTTATTTATTTAAATTTATTTAAATGTTAAGTTATTAATATAATTGTAGATAGGTAGTGATTTTAAAATTCATGAAGTATTTTAAAAGTATTTTTAATGGTTTTAACAACTTTCACTGTGTCGTGGAAGTAATGACAATTTTAAGTGTACTATGGCTTTAAATGAAGGTGTGTTGACTGCTCTAGGATGTGATGTAATTTGAATGTCTTGTTTTAAATTCAGGTGATGAAAGTAACTAATTGTATCTGATGAAGTCTCTTCAACTTATTTGAAAAGGAGACGAAAGCGCTTATACATTTGGATATTCTACAACTTTAACCTTGGATTACAATAACATTTTGGTGTGTTCATATAAACATTTGCCTGCTCCATTCTACTTTGTGATTGAGTAGTGGAAACAGTTCAGCTTTGAAACTCTACAGAAGTGTGGGAAATATAAAAATTAATATAGGATTCTTATGAAATACAATAAACAATAATCAGCAGAAGTGCAAACTTGTAATTATTTTCATTCTTTTAGTAGAAGATGGCTTTAGATGCAGCAGATTCTCTGGAACGCTCAGGTGAAGTAGCCAAACCAAGAGCAACTCTGAGGAATTAAGCAAAATAATTTCCTCATTCCTTTCACACTGTATGGATGTGAAGCCTAGAACAACTCTGTTAAGAGGCCAAAGTCACTGCATTTACAGAGAACAACTCTGTTAAGAGGCCAAAGTCACTGCATTTACAGCTTCTGCCACATAAACAGAAAGGGAGAATCAAACCCTGCACCTTCTGTTTCTGAGGTAAACACCTTAATTAATTATCCCATCCCTCAACCTAGTGTAGAAACATAGAAATTAAATGTGCATGAAGACAATAATACACAGCACTGTCACACTGGATTCCCAGTCACAAATTAGTTAGTAATTCCATATATCATTTCTAAACGTTGCATCTTGTTCTGTATATAGATTGCTCACAAGAAAATTGTGTAACCAGCTATCCCTATTATGTGCACAGGTCAACCTTTTAGAATAATCAATAAAGCAAAATAAAATATTTTTCTAGAACTTCCTGCTTCCTCCATTATCCAGCAGATATTACCAATATGATCAGTGACTGGTATGTCTGCCCCTTTTAAAACCAGCCTGTACATCTGACAGCTCTTGGTCTACATACTGCTAGAGTCTGCACTGCAGGGGTTGAGAATTACCTTGCTAGCATGTGAAACAAGTGCTTCTCCTTTTCCTTTTTTTGGGGACTGGAAGATAAACCGACCTTTTCCAATCCTATGGCTACTGTTGTGTTTTCTAGATTTGCAGGAAAATTCCAAGTAATACAGTTACAAATCATTTGGGATGTTAAACAGTTCAGCTTCCCCTCCTTCTACCTTTTATTAGCAAAGCATTCTGTGACCCAATTACCTTCACTTCATAATATGTCTGAAGATAAAAAAACATACCATCATGCATGAACAATGTTTAGCTAATTCTTATACAGCTGTTCTGTATATACCTGACATCTCTTTTTAACATCTCTTGCTTCTACTAGGTCACTCCCTTCTTTACTTTTTATTATGATCAGTTTTACCTAGAAATGTCTATTAATATTGCCAGTCTTTATGAAGAGATCTCGTCTTTCCCATTTTATCATCTTTCAGTTCTTTTCACTGCTCATTTAAATATCCTCCCTTATCTCTTATGCTTTTCTCTGAAATTCCGTACTCAATTTCACATGCTTCCTTATCTACTTTGCCCTTTTCTGTCACTTCCTTAACCATAGACAGCCATTTTGTCTTCTTAATCTTTCTGCTTGAACTATTTTTGTTGTTACCTCCTGGACAGCTCTGAATGTCTGTCCACAGGTGTTCAGGCTTTCTAACCAAGAAGTTTGACCCCTTAAAGCTGTCCTTAATGCCAATTTAAAATATTGTTAAGCTCATATCCAATTTGCCTGAATTTTCTTTTTTTTTCCTGATCACTGTCTGTTGTCAAACTGGCCATTCCAGTCCATTATTGAACTAAAAGTCAAATTTTATTATTTTTATCTCATCCTAAAATACATCAAGTTTACCTTGGTTTTCAGTTCTTATGTTACAAAACTCCATTGATGTATAGGTCAGCATCAGACTTTCCTTTTATCACTGACCACATAAGCACATGGACATTCATTTAGGTTCATAGATTAATACTAGGCAAACTGTCCTTGTGTGCCATTTTGAGCCTAGCCAATTACCCCATGCGAGAATCAAACCATGCACCTTGTGTTTGTAAGGTAAACACCTTGACTATTATGCCAACCTCTGTTTGGCTTTAATCTAACCACATCATAACCTCTAACACTACTTTGCTCCATTGTTCTTCCTCAGTACTATGCTGGGCATCTTTAGACCCAAGGGTCTCATCTTCCAATGTCATTTTGACATATGTCTGGTTGATTTTGTTCACAAGATTTTCCTAGGAAATATATAACATATAAACATAATACAATCTATTACAACCAACTGTGCCACTTAAGTAAATAACATGCAACAGCAATGGTGACGGAATATAAACATCGCACAGTTAAATGACTTGAGGTCCCACCACATCTGTATTGAGGGGGTTATGAATAGCTTTGTGGTTCTACTCAAAATGGGGAACTCTTTGAGGGCAAAGGAATTAAGTTTTCAAATTATTTTCATTTTCATATCTTACAGTCAGTTAACTGTAGTTACATTTCACTGATAAAACTAAAAGTCTGTAAATTCTAAAATATCTGGATTATGTTTCTCCTTCTCCCTACTTACCAAAGCATGTATGATGCATACAATTTAAGCTATGGATGTCCCATTTATAGTACACTTTTTACTATTCTTTTTATTAATTCTTGTTTGAGTGATATGGTCTTGCTATTTTAGAGTAGTTGTATGATCAAAGCATTGCTTGCTCTGTAGTCGGATTTGCATTACCACTATGCACTGCTTGTTCTTAAGGTTCAAAATGTACTTACCTCAATGTCAAAGGTGCAAAATTAACTCATACACTCTGACATATCAATCCATGACAAAGTGTGCAATTCACAGTTCAGATGTGTATTTGCAAGAACAGTATGACACAAACATCTATGATCAAGTAAAATCAGTTCCTTTGACAGTGCATCCGAGTATATACTGCACATTCCCAGAATGCCTTTATAGCAATAACAGCTGTACTTGAATTCAATGCAGGAGCCAATCAGATATCCAAAGTATAATCATGCATTTCATAAAAGGGAAATGTGTAGACAGAAAAATGAGTGACATCACAGAAAATTGCCCATCAATAAAGAGACGACCTGCACTGGATTATAAAAAAAAAAAAAAAAAAAAAAAAATCTACGTGACCGTAGTAGTTTGCCCCATGAACCTGCAGAAATGGGAGGGCAAAAACTGTACTCTGGTCCCCAGTGGTCACTGGCCCAGTGATATTACTGCAGACTACGTGTTCAGAAACATAATTCATTCTGATTGACTTGAAAAGAGGTGATGGCAGAAAGTCAAGTCACAGCTGATGTGCAGTTAAATTTCCTAGTATCAATCATGTACACCAGGCAAGTGCAAGTCAGGTAGAAAATAATTTAGACAAACCGGCAGTGTATGAAGATGATACCATCTTGTTTGGCCTATTTGTTTTCAACAGGAATCAAGATTAAATTCTGAATTTTTTGACTGCAGGTGGGACATGATGATAAACGCACTTTTTCATCATCCTCAATAGTTTTGTCAGACTTCCATCAACAAAAGAAACCATATGTTGTCAGTCTTGTTAGTCTGTCTTTTCAGATAGCAAACATATATTTCTAATGGCCTGTACTCTGCTCTGTGTCAGGAGTTATGGCTCCAGTGTAACAATCGAAGAATTATGAGACAGGAAAATGTGACCATGTTTACAATTCCTAGTCCCACAGTCTAAAGATTAAAGGAGTGCCACAGTCGCACCTACTATCTAGGTGCACAGCTTAATGATTAAAGGCATGCCCCTGCAGTACCTACTACCTTGAAACACAGCCTAATGAATAACCACAGCTTACCCACTACCTAGGTGCACAGCCTAATGAATAAAGGTGCGATACAGCTGTACCTACTATCTAGGTGCACTGCCTAATGATTAAAGGTGCGCCACACCCTTACCCGCTATCTAGGCACAGAGCCCAATGGTTAAAGTCGTGCCACAACCCTGCCTACTATCTAGGCACATAGCCTCATGATTAACAATGCACAACAGCCATATCTAATATCTAGGAGCACAACCTAATGATTAAAGGTGCACCACAGCCTTACCTACTGTCTAGGTGTGCAGCTTAATTATTAAAGGTGTACCACAGCCTTACCTACTGTCTAGGTGTGCAGCCTAATTATTAAAGGTGTACCACAGCCTTACCTATGACCTAGACACACAGTTTAACGATTAAAGGTGTGCCACAGCTGTACCTACTATGCAGGCACACAGCCTAATGATTACAGGTGTGCCAAAGTCATACTTACTATCTAGGTGCACAGCTTAATGATTAAGGCATGCTCCTGCAGTACCTACTACCTTGAAACACAGCCTAATGAATAACAACAGCTTACCCACTACCTAGGTGCACAGCCTAATGAATAAAGGTGCGATACAGCTGTACCTACTATCTAGGTGCACTGCCTAATGATTAAAGGTGCGCCACACCCTTACCCGCTACCTAGGCACAGAGCCCAATGGTTAAAGTCATGCCACAGCCCTACCTATCTAGGCATGCAGCCTTATGATTAAAAGTGCACCACAGCCATATCCAATATCTAGGAGCACAACCTGATTAAAGGTGCACCACAGCCTTACCTACTGTCTAGGTGTGCAGCGTAATTATTAAAGGTGTGCCACAGCCTTACCTACTACCTAGGCACACAGTTTAATGATTAAAGGTGTGTCACAGCTATACCTACTATCTAGGCAGACAGCCTAACGATTAAAGGTGCGCTACAGCCGTACCTACTATGTAGGTACACAGCCTAATGATTACAGGTGTGCCACAGCTGTACCTATAATCTATGATCAGAGCACAATGATTAAAGGTGAACCACAGCTGTATCCAGTAACTAGGCACATAGCCTAATGACTAAAGGTGCACCACAGACTTATCTACTATCTAGGCACACAGCCAAATATTTAAATGTGCTCAACAGACTTACCCACTGTCTAGGCACACAGCCTAAATATTAAAGGTGCTCCACATGCTTACCTACTGTCTAGGCACAAAGCCTAATGATTAAAGATGTGTCACAGCATTACCTGCTATCCAGGTGCAGAGCCTCATGGTTAAAGTTGAGCAACAGCCTTACCTACTTTCAAGATGCACAATCTAATGAATAAAGGTGCACCACAGAGTTACCAACTATATATGCACAGAGCCTAATGATTAAATGTGCTCCACAGCCTTAACTACTGTCTAGACAGAAAGTCAATCAATTAATGGTGTGCCACAGCCTTCCTTACTATCTAGGTGCAAAGCCTAATGATTGAAGGTGCACCACATATGTACCTACTATCTAGGCACAAAGAGTAATGCTTAAAGGTGCGTCATAGCCTTACCTACTATCTAGGTGCACAGCCTAATGAATAAGGTGCACCAGAGCTGTACCTATTATCTAGGTGCACAGCCTAACAGTTAAAAGTGAGCCACAAACTTACCTACTATCTAGACACAGAGTGTAAGCTTTAAAAATGTGCCACAGCTTTACCAAGTGTCCAGGCACACCACCTAATGATTAAAGGTGCACCACAGCCTTACCTTCTGTCTAGGCACAAAGCCTAATGATTAAAGGTGCACCGCATACTTACCTACTATCTAGGCACAAAGAGTAATGGTTAAAGGTG
This sequence comes from Protopterus annectens, assembly GCF_019279795.1. Lineage (NCBI taxonomy): Eukaryota > Metazoa > Chordata > Ceratodontiformes > Protopteridae > Protopterus > Protopterus annectens. The sequence continues at coordinate 1,666,127,048 of NC_056741.1, read as the reverse complement.
GGTCACAGCCTTACCTACTATCTAAATGCACAGCCTAATGAATAAGGTGCACCACAGTTGTAATTATTTTTCTAGGTGCACAGCCTAATGGTTAAAGGTGCGCCATAAACTTACCTACTATCTAGACACAGAGTGTACGGGTGAAAAATACCTAGGCACACTGCCTAATGATTAAAAGTGCACTACAGCCTTACCTTCTGTCTAGGTGCAGAGCCTAATGGTTAAAGTTGCACCACAAACTTACCTAATATCTAGGTGCACAGCCTAATAATTAAAGGTGCACCCCAGCTTACTTCCTATCTAGATGCACAGCCTAGTGATTAAAGGTGCGCCACAGCCATACCACCTATCTAGCACAGAGTCTAAGACTTGCCTACAATCTAGCAGCACAGCCTAATTATTAAAGGTGCACCACCCCCTTACCTACTATCAAGACACAGAGCTTAATTATTAAAGGTGCGCTACAGCCTTACCTACTATCTAGGCACACAGTCTAATGGCTAAATGTATACCATAGCCTAACCTCCAATCTAGGCACAGAGCTGAATGATTACAGGTGCACAACAGCCTTACTTGCTATCTAGGTGCACATCCAAATGATTAAAGGTGTGCCACAGCCTTACCTGTTATCTAGGTGCACAAGCTAATGATTAAAGATACACCACAATTGTACCTACTACCAAGATGTAGAGCCAATTTATTAAAGAGAACCACAGCCTTACCTACTACCTAGGCAGAGAGCCTAATGATTAAATGTGTGCCTCAGCCTTACCTACTGTCTAGGTTCAGAGCGTAATAGCTAAAGGTGTGCCACAGCCTTACCTACTATCTAGGCCCATAGCCTAATGATTAAAGCTGCATCACAACTGTACCTACTATCTAGGAAGAGAGCTGAATGATTACAAGTATACGACAGCCTTACTTACTAAGTGCACAGTTGATTGATTAAAAGTGACTTTACTTCTATGAACAGAGCCTAATAATTAAAGGAGTGCCACAGCCTTACCTATTATCTAAGTGCATAAGCTAATAATTAAAGGTGCGCCAAAGCTGTACCGACTATCTAGCACATACCTTAATGATTAAAGGTCTGACACAGCTCTTCCTACTATCTAGGTACACACACTAATGATTAAAGGTGTACCACAGCCATACCTACTGTTAATGTGCAGAGCTTAATGATTAAAGGTGCACCACAGCAATACCCACTATCTAGGCGCAAAGCCTAATGGCTAGAGTTGTGCCATAGACTTACAATCTAGGCACAGAGTGTAATCATTAAAGCTGCGCCATAGCCTTACCTAGTGTCTAAGCACACAACCTAATAAGTAAAAGTGTGAAACAGCCTTAACTAATCTCGAGCCACAGAGCCTAATGGTTAATGGTGTGCCACAGACTTACCTACTATCTAGGCACACAGCCTAATGATTAAAGGTCAGCAAGAACTTACGGTACCATTATATGTGTTATTCACTATCCTCAAGATTGGAGACATGCACTTATTAAACCTGTCTTCAAGGGAAAGGGGCGTAGGACAAACCCAGAGTCATACAGACCCTTAAGTCTACTTTCATGTTGAGAAAAATAATGGAGAAGGTAATACTGGACAAGTTATTGTCAGAACTGGATAGGTTGGGACCTGAAACCATGTATCAGCACGCAGATGGTGAAAACAGATCTGCATTTGACAGGGTCATACACAAAACACTGATCAATAAATTAGTACAACTAGGTCTTGATGTACTCTTGATAAGATGGGACAGCTGCATGGCTTACAAATAGGACATGGCAAGTATACGTCAACTGGACAGGTGAAGTCCTTGGTTACAGTTAGGGTGTCCACAGAGCTCTGTCCTAGGCCCTTACTTGTTTAGATTTATCTTTCAGACCTAAAGTTTTCATCCGAGGTGTTTTAGTGTCTATATGCAGATGACCTGAAATGTAATTCATGTGTTACAGATAAGACATGTCTGCAAAATAACTTGACTAAATTGACCATTTGGAGAATAATATGCTGATAAATACATCAAAAACTAAGCATATGACACTTGGGAGACATAATTTGAAAGGTGAATATTTAATGCAGCACACAGTGATTGAAACTGTAGACTCATTTAAGGACTTGGGTATATGGGTAGATTCAGCTATGAGTTTTTCTAATCATATCAACCAATTGGTTAATGATAGTTATAAAACTATAGGTTGCATAAAAAGATTTATAAAGTCTAGGAAATCAAAAATGATGAAGTCATTGTTTGTTAGTTACATTACACCCAAACTTGAGTATGGAATAACAATATGGAAACCCTATAGGGAAACAAGCATGAATAAACTGGAAAGAGTACAGCGGAAATATACCAAGAGCATCCCTGGATGTGAACATGTAAGTTATTATGAAACACTAAAATATCTGAACTTGTAGAGTGTTTCTTACAGATATTTAAGAGGAGATCTTATTCAGGTATATAGGGCATTTAGGGATAACTACCTCTGGAAATGTTTGGGGTTATCAAAAAGTACTAGAGAATCATCAGATAACCTGTGTAGAATATTCTATAGGAATGAGAAGTGTATTAATTGGTTCTCTGACAGAGTAGCTGATGCTTGGAACAGACTACCAAATTACATTAAAGCAAGTACTAGTTTAGATATTTTTAAGAACAGCCTGGACACTTATTATGGAAATAGGTGCTTTGGTATATTGGCAAGCTAGAAGGGCTTTTAAAGCCCATGCTTGAAATATTTGTAAGTATGTATGTATGTAAAGCTGCACCACAGTCTTGCCTACTATCTAGATACACTGCCTAAAGATTAAAGGTGCACCACAGCACTACCTGCTGTCTAGCCACTGATCCTTATGGTTAAATGTGTGCCACAGCCTTACTTACCACCTAGGAGAAGAGACTAATGATTAAAGGTGTGCCACAGCCTTACTTACCACCTAGGAGAAGAGACTAATGATTAAAGGTGTGCCACAGCCTTACTTACCACCTAGGAGAAGACACTAATGATTAAAGGTGTGCCACAGCCTTACTTACCACCTAGGAGAAGACACTAATGATTAAAGGTGTGCCACAGCCTTACTTACCACCTAGGAGAAGACACTAATGATTAAAGGTGTGCCACAGCCTTACTTACCATCTAGGAGAAGAGACTAATGATTAAAGGTGTACCACAGCCTTACTTACCACCTAGGAGAAGAGACTAATGATTAAAGGTGTGCCACAGCCTTACTTACCACCTAGGAGAAGACACTAATGATTAAAGGTGTGCCACAGCCTTACTTGCTATCTAGGCAAAGAGCCTAATTGCTAAAGCTTCAGCACAGACTTACCAAACATCTAGGCACACAGCCTAATGATTAAAGGTACACCACATATCTACCTACTATAGAGGCATAGGGCCTAATGATTAAAGGTGTGCCCACAGCCTTACCTACTATCTAGGCACAGATTCTACAGATGAAAATGTGCCACAGCCACACCTACTGTTTAGGCACACAACCTAATAATTAAAGGTGCACCACAGCCTTACCTACTATCTAGGCACAAAGCCATATGATTAAATATGTGCCACAGCCTTACTACTATCTAGGCATAGAGGTTCATTGGTGTTTACTAGGCTAACGACCACAAGGGCCTTTTTAAGCCTAGCCATGCATCGCAAATCTCTGACAAGTTCTCATACCCTTGATAAGTGTAAGCAGTGGTTTGAGAGATGAACCATTTACAGGTTACCTGTGTCCATTAGAGACACAGGTGCCAAACCAGGGATGAATTTCCAGTTTCCCATCCAACTGTCCAAGTTGCACTTGAATTGGGTCAGGGAGGGACTACATGGATGGGGAGCTTGGTCCATAGAAGTGGTAGTCTCTGGGACACATACCTATCTCTCCAGCCGGATCTATTTATATCACAGGCAAGGTTTAAGTCTTTAGAACAGATAATTCTGGTTCTGATTGTTTTGTGGATATGCAGGATGTCCATCAGAGTGGGGGTCTAACAGTGCCCTGTATGCCAGGCATAGATCTCCCCTTGAAAGCCTGTAGGAGACATAACACAGGGATAGGGCCATGAGGCAGTCTGCATAGGACATTTCACTTGCACCCTATATTCCTTTAGTGAAAAACCTCTGTAGACATTACAATTGTTGGATACACCTGGTTAGGTACATACCAAAGAGGGCACTGTACTCAATGATAGGTCTGATGAATGCCAAATACAGTGGAACAATGACTTCCTTGGACTTAGATGCCATACCTTTGTGCAATATAGAATGATTTCCTCACAATTGTGGGCTAATGGTTAAAGATGCACCACAGCCTTACCTACTATGTGGATACAAAGCCAAATGATTAAATGTGTGCCATAGCCTTACCTACTGTCTAGGTGCAGAGGCTAATGGTTAAATGTGCACCACATTTGTACCTACTATCAAGGCACACCGTCTAATGATTAAATATGCACCGCAGCCTTACCTACTATCAAGGTACAAAACCATAGTGATTAAAGATGTACCACAGTCTTATCTACTAGCGAGGCAGAGCCTAATGATTAAATGTGTGCCACAGTCGTACCTATTACCTAAGCATAGAGCCTAATAATTAAATGTGAGCCACAGCCTCACCTACAGTCTATGTGCAGAGGCTGATGGTTAAAGGTTCACCACAGTTGTACCTACTATCTAGATGCACCATCTAATGATTAAAGGTGCACCGCAGCCTTACCTACCTCTCTAGGCACAGAGCCAAATGGTTAAAGGTGTGCAAATGCCTTATCTACTATTTAGGCATACAGCCTAATGGTTAAAGGTGTGCCACAGACCCGTCCAATATCTAGGCACACAGCCTAATCAAGAAAGGTGTGCCAGAACCTTGCCTGCTATCTAGGCACAGAGCCTAATGGTTAAAGGTGAGCCACAGACTTAACTACTATCTAGGCACTCAGCCTAATGACTAAAGGTGCACCACAACCACAGAGCCTAATGGTTAAAGGTGTGCCACAGACTTACCTAATATCTGGAATCACAGCCTAATGATTAAAGGTGCACCACAGCCTTACCTACTATCTAGGCACAGATTCTAATGATTAAAGTTGTGCCACTACATTACCTACTGTCTAGGCACAGATTCTAATGATTAAAGTTGTGCCACTACATTACCTACTGTCTAGGTGCACAGCCTAATAGTTAAAGGTGTGTGACAGCCTTACTTATTATCTAGGCGTAGAGCCTAATGGTTAAATGTGCACCATAGACTTACTCAGTATCTAGGTAGACAGTCTAATGATTAAAGGTGCACCGCAGGCACACAGCCTAATGATTAAAGGTGTGCCATAGCCTCACCTACTACATGTAAATCTCCACTCTGTTGTTGCCAGTTAAGTTGATTTTGAACATGCTGGCATGTGAATAAATAAGAATGCTTGTCGGCAGCAGTCTTCTGAGACTACCATAGGAGATGGTATTTTGTCAGTCCTGAAATAATTTTTGTTTTGCAAACTTCATTAACAGGGCTTTGTTTTAGTGTTATTTAATAATTCTAAGATTACATTTTGATTTAGTGCACCTAAACATGTATTAGGAAGTGGATAAAATGTGACACAGGCATTCTGCTTTTTGATCGTGATGTCTCTTGAAGGGGTATATGGTTCTCTTTTTGTAAATTACGTTTTTATTTTTAGGTTTCTTGTAAAAAAATATGGTTATTTAGACAAGATGTGTGCCCATATGTGGAATTTTATTTTATAAATGAGGATAATGACCATTGGGACACAATTCAATGTTATTGCTAACAGAAAAAATACAACAATCTCTAGTCATGCACATTTATGAATGCTATTTGTTATATGTGAACACTTTCTTTGTTAGATATATGCGTATATATGAGTGCCATTTGTTGTTATCAGTGAATACTTTTTTGTTACATATATGCATACATATGAGTGCTATTTGTTTTAACTGTGAACACTTTCTTCATTTGCCAGTGTAGGTGAGGAATTTCACTGGGATGAAGTTGTTCAAACTATACTGCAGTTACACTTCATTACATTGACTGCACATAATTCAATAGTTTTTTCCCTTTTTCACAAATGGGCAACCTTGGAGTTAGTTATTTATATTCCTTGTGGGGGTCTGAGTATTTATGGCAGAGGGTCTTTGGGAAGAAGCCCCCATATAAAAGTAAATTAATTTTTGGTCATCACAAATACATCACAGATGAAAGAAATATACGCACTCACACACACAATACATGCATACATAGCTACATACCTGTATAATATATACACACATAAACAAGCAAACTATCATACATGTGACATCCATCTTGTCCAAATGTTCCACAAAGTTGTCAAAGAGGCACCCAGTAATTCAAAACCATCTTCCAAAACCAGCTGACCAGAATGGAGATGCATACAAATATTGAGGCAGTAAAACATGATCAGGAACAAAAAAACAGTATGGAACCACAAAATACGAATCACCGTTTTAAGTCCATCCTGTCCAGCAATAGGAATGATGAAGGAAACAATACTGTGCCGGACGCCCTACCACTACAGGATGCACACGGGTGTGCGCACAGACAAACACACACACACACACACACACACACACACACACACACACACACACACACACACACGCGCACACACACACGCGCACACACACACACACACACACACACACACACACACGCACACACACACACACACACACACACACACACACACACACACACACACACACACACACACACACACACACACACATCATAGGGAAATTTAAGTGTCACTAACTCATTGCCTTCCATGCTTTTGGATGTCTGAGGAAACCAGATCACTTTAGGAAAACTCACATGACCCAAGCTTGAACTTAACTGGCTTTGAAATCTTATATGGACACAGACTTGAAATGGAACAGATGTGAAAGCTCATGTCACCCAGGCTTGGAATGGAGCAGACTGTGAAAACTCAGGTCACGCAGGTTTGGAATGGAACAGACTGTGAAAACTCAGGTCACCCAGGCTTGGAATGGAGCAGACTGTGAAAGCTCAGGTCACCCAGGCTTGGAATGGAACAGACTGTGAAAACTCAGGTCACACAGGTTTGGAATGGAACAGACTGTGAAAGCTCAGGTCACCCAGACTTAAAATGTAACAGACTGTGAAAGCTCAAGTCACCCAGGCTTGGAATGGAACAGGCTGTGAAACTCTGTTCACCAAGGCTTGGAATAAAACAGACAGTGAAAACCGAGGTCACTCAGGCTTGGAACTAAACTGGCTGTGAGGTAGCAACCCTATTTGTTGATCCACAGAAAATGCTTAAAAATACTGAGGTATATAAAAAAACGAGCAGTAGGAAATGATGATTTTTAGATGTAGAATATATGAAAAGGTCAGAGTAGGAAACTTGTTATACAACAGGGTTCAAAACCACTTAACATGAAATGTGTGTTCCCATTTCCTACAGTACCAAATATTTGGCATATGACATACCCATCTCCATATACTCAGTACATACACATGTGTGTGTGTGTGTGTGTGTGTGTGTGAGTGCACATTAGACATATTCATAAAAACTATGCTGAGTTCCACAGACCAAGTGGATTAAGTACATACACACAGTGGTGGATGCGATTACATTTCTCAGACCTTCAAACTGCATAAACAATGCAGGTATCATTAATTACATGTTGGCAGAATGAATGAGAGAGAGGATGTTTCAACCAGGCCTAATATTTGGCTCTGGCAGCTACCTCATATTTGCAAAAGTAGCCTCTCTTTAATTTCTACCCTGAAATAGTACATGTTTTATACCTATTTAATCTGTTGTAGTAGTCATCTCAGTCAAACTGTTTGTTACTCTGCAAACTACCTCCGAGCATATCATTTTCATTTGTCATTAGTTTTATCATACTTTACAAATGATCCTGTCTTTGAGTGGTATGAATAACAAAGAACTGTAACTAACTCTTGAAACTTGTGAAGGTCTAACTTGCTGAAAATTATCTGAAAACCAGCCTACCTAAATAAATACTTCCCTGCCAAAGTGGTCATATTTTATTCTATGACAAAAGCAATGGCACCTGGCTATATACCACGACACACTTACCATTCTGAGCACTGCTAAAACATAGTTCCAAACGGTAGACTGTGCAAACATAAATCAAATGCTACAATACAATACAATAAAAAGGCATTTAAAAGTGAAAAGCACCCCATTTGTGTATTACATAGGGTATGTGTGGGTTTAAACAGTGTGTCCCTATCATAGCACGAAAGGGATAAACCGTTAAACCAAAAGTTAAACTATTGGCTCAGTGCTGCTTAACCAGTGCCGACTTACCATCTTCCACCTCCAGCAGTACCTTGGCCAGTATGCTTCCTGCCACGCTAATAGCCTGGCACATGTAATAACCTGAATCATCAGGCTGAACATCGCTAATGGTGAGCACTCCATTCAGAGAGACGGAGAAGTGGCCCAGTGGCTGTGGCGTCTGGTTAGGAAATAGCAACTTCTGTAATAAATCAGATAGAAGAAATTAGATGTGCATAGCAAACATGTTGATCTATATAATGGTTTGTTTACTACTACTAAGTATGTATGACAATTTCCTTTTCCCTGTATGTGTAACAATGTTTATTTTCTCCCTCAAATCCCACTTGATTGCTATAAGTTGATCAATAACACACACATTAAAGCACATCAGCTCACAAAATTTAAAAACAGCTCCAGTACTGTGATAATACTCAATCAAACCTTCAACAGTTTACAGTCTTTAACCAACACATGCTCAAATGTGCAGCATTACCTTTGTACCTTGTAGCAATGCTACCTGTCAGCACTGAGCATGAAACTCAGATAAAGAGAAGCATTTCTGTCTAACAAAATTAAGCACTTGCGCTTTGACTGAAATGAGTAAGTTACTGTACCTGTCAGAATGTTATCACCAGGTAAGACAGACAGATTTCATTGTCACTGATTTGTTTACTCAAACAGGGACTTTGTGAGTTCATAGCTGTTTACTAGGCTAAAGCCCACAAGGGCCTTTTTAAGATTAGCCACGCATCCCAAATCTCTGACAAGTTCTGATACCCTTGATAAGTGTAAGCAGGGGCTTGGGAGATGAAACATTTACATGCTAGGGTCTGGGATATGAAACATTTACAGGTTACCTGTGTCCATTAGAGACAAAGGTGCCAAACCAGGGATAAATTTCCTGTTCCCTATCCAATTGTCCAAGCTGCACTTGAATTGGGTTAGGGAGGAGTTCTGCTTAACACTGATGGGGAGCCTGTTCCAGAGACAGGGTAATCTCTGGGAATAGATACCTGTCTCTCCAGCAGGTCCTATTTATATCACAGGCAAGGTTCAAGTCCTTAGAACAGTAATTCTGGTGCTGTTTGTTTTGTGGATATGCAAGAGATCCATCAGAATGGGGTATGACAATATCCTGTATGTCAGTCATAGATTGCCCCTCAAAAGCCTGTAGGAGACAGAATACAAGGATACAGCCCTGAGGCAGTCTGCATAGGACATTTTACTTAAGACTTGTATTCTTTTAGTGAGGAAGCTCTGTGGACATTCTAATTGTTGGATATGCCTGGTTAGGTACATACCAAAGGGGGCATTGTACTCAATGATAGGTTTGGTGAATGCCGAACAATGACTCCCTTGGACGTAGATGCTATACTTTTGTTTATAGGTTCCGCAACACAGAATGATTTCCTCCCTACTGTAGACAAGTGATGGTCAAAGGCTAGATTACTATATGTGTGTGTCCCTAAGTCCCTGATTACTGGGTCAACTCTAAGGGGTGTGTTGTCAATATGATAGGTACCAGGGGTGGAAGACTTCCCGAAGGATATCATTATGCATTTCCTGGCATTTAGTTTTAGTCCATGGCTCTGACACCAGTTGTTTTTCTGTGTCAGCCCCTCCTGGAGAACATTTGTGTCAGTGTGTGATTCAATGACAGTTCCTAATTTGCAATCATCTGCAAATTTAGTCAACCAGAGATCATGGACATTGACCTTCACTTCAGAGAAGTAAATGCCAAAAAAAGAGCAGTCCAAGGACTGATCCTTGAGGGGCTCCACTTCTGACTGTCCTCTTTGTAGAGGTGGGCTCTCCAGTTCTAACTTCCTGGGTCATGTCTGTGAGCTAGCTGGCTATTCTCCAGGTGACATACGAGTTTGTACCTAACCTACTGAGTTTGTCAACAGTGACCGAGCAGGGTATTGTGTCAAATGCCTTGGCTAGGACAAGGTAGGCAGTGGGAAACATTATGCCCTCATCCATTGCTTCGTTGACCTTCTCAAAGAAGTCCACCAGGTTGAGTAGGTATGATCTGCCCTTGAGGATACCAAACTGGGTTGGGTCCAGTGTCTAGAGGGTTACTATATCACTATTGATCATTCCCATGATAATTCTTTCCATGGCTTTATATACAAGACTATTGAGACTTATGGGTCTGTAGTTTCCAGGGTCTGTAAATGGCCCACCTTTGTGGAGAGAGATGCCTGTTGCTGTTTTCCATTCATTAGGCACAAAGCCTGTTTGGAGGTTATAGTTAAATATCAATTCCAGAGGCCCTGATAGGTTATGTTTCATGCTATTTAGATGGCATCCTGGGAGACCATATGGGCCCATTGATGCAGTGTTCTTGGCCTTAAAGAGAGTATTAAGGACCTGTTTCCTAGTGATAGCAGGGAGATTATATTTGAAGGTATTTCCTGAGGGAAGGTTGAGGGGGAGAGAGGGGTAAAGTTGGAGCTAAATGTATTAGCCAGTAGGTTTGCTATATCTTCTGGCTCAGTATAGGTGGCTCCATTTACAATGAGCTTGGCACACAGTTGTGTATTGCCTTTGAGGCTGCAGACATATCTAAAGAATGCCATGTTGTTGTCCTTGGCCTGGGAGGCTAAATTCATCTCAAATTTGGCTTTGGTAAACTTTGTCCACTGAGATGTTTGTTTAGTTTTATGAGTGCTTTTATCCTGCTGGGCACTGCATCTCCTAATTTTTGCCATGATTTTCTTCCTTCTCTTATACAGTCTATTGATTTTGACTCCACCAGGGTAGCTTGTTTTTTGGCTTATTTCTGTACTTCTTCCTGGTGGGTACAGCTGCCTCTTTGCAGCTATTAACATGTTTATACAAGGTTTCTGTGAACAGTTCTGCATAGACAGCAGTGTTGTCAGGGTTTATGTGGGCTTGAAATTTTGCCAGGTTATCACTTAATAGCAGGAGGCTAGCCGTACAGTACTTCCTGAATATTCCAGGTTTTATTTTTACATCAAAGGACACCATTTTGTGGTCTGATCTTACCAGGGAAGACATTACAGTAGGGGTTGTGCAGCACTCTCCCATATTAGTGAGGACCAAATCCAGTATGGTTGCAACCCTGGTTGGTGTACTGACTATCTGGTTCACGGAGTTTGTGTACTTGGTTGTTTAATTTGGTTATATAACCCTACACCTAGCAAGATGCTTGCAAGCTACCCATTTATGCTTCTGTCTGTACTGTATTTTGTACTTTCAAACTTTATTTACTTGTTAGTTTGGACAAGTACTTGTTTGTTAGTTGGGCAACTGAACTAGGCCATTTATTAGACTTGTGTTAAGGAGGGCAGTAGTGGCTTGGGGTAGATGAGCACTTTCAGGGATCTTGATGTTGCAAGTACATGTCATTTTTTTCAAATGTATATCCATCAGCTAGGAGGTAAAGCTCAGAAAGTACAGTTTTGTACCTACCATAAATGTAGATGTCCGATAGGAATGCATCTGCAGTCCTTACAAATGGGTTGTCCTGTCGTCAGGCAGCCCTTCGGTCGGCCGGATTCCAAAGTCTGGGTCTGGCCTCGGCTGGTGTCACACTTCACCCGACGTCATAGCTGCAGTTATTCGGGTATAAAGGCATCAGCCTACGCCATTTTCCTCAGTGTTTCTTGCCCCAGATGCCAGGTGCCCTCTAGGAAGGCTAAATTTGGATAAATGCAAATGATTCCAAATAGTAGAAAGCAAACAAAAAATAGGCATGTATGTACATATATACAAACAAATACACCATAATAGATTCCCCCAGCTAGCTACAAGATGGGCAAATACCCTAGGAGTACCACAGAGGGGAAGGAGGGTGGGTAATCCTGACTGCAGATGCATTCCTATCGGACATCTACATTTATAGTAGGTACAAAACTGTACTATGTCCTTCAAAGATGCATCTGCAGTCCTTACAAATGGGTAGAATACCATAGCCAAACTGGGGGAGGAGGAGAAATAACATTATGGTGTAGTTAAGATCCCTTGCAAAACAGCAGTGGCAAAACCTGCTCGGGATCTGGAGTATAAAGGTAAATTATAATGCTTGGCAAATGTATGCACGGAGCTCCAAGTAGCAGCCTCTAAAATGTCTTTGGTAGCCACTCCTCGTAGAAAAGCTATGGTAGTGGCTGTAGCCCTTGTAGAGTGAGGCCTGATGTTTTCTGGAGTTTTCTTTCCATGGTAGGAGTAACAAAATCTAATGCAATTTCCTATCCACTTAGAGATTGTCTGTTTTGAAATTGCTTTTCCTTCCATTCCTGTTGCATATGCTACCAGTAGCTGGTCAGTTTTCCTATTGCCCTTGGTCCTGTCCAGGTAGTAGCGTAATTGTCTATGCACATCCAAGGTATGCAACAGTCTTTCTCCCCTGTTCTGTGGGTTGGGGAAGAATGTAGGTAGGTGGATAGCCTGATTCAAAGATACTCTGGAGACCACCTTAGGCATAAAAGTAGGATTAGTTCTCATGGATACTCTATCTTGATGGAAGATCAGGAAGGGCTGTACTGCCATTAGTGCCTGTAGCTCAGATACCCTTCTTGCTGAAGTGATTGCCAACAGGAAAGCAGTTTTCCATGACAAGTATTGTAATTCTGCTGTTGCTGCTGGTTCGAAAGGAGGAAGTGTCAATTTTTCTAGCACAAAGTTCAAGTCCCATGATGGCAATGGTGGCTTCCTGGGCGGTTTTACGTTTTTAATTCCTCTCAGAAACTGCCTGAGCAGAGGATGTGAGAAGACTGGAGGATCCAAGTCGTATTCTGCTGAAATAGCTGATGCATGAATCTTGATGGAAGAATAGGACAGGCCTTTGTGGAAGAGCTCTGCCAAGTATTCCAGGATGTTGGCTATGTTTACCAGTGACACATTTTCTCCTTTTGCAGTACTCCAAATGAAATATCTTTTCCATTTTGCTGAATAATTTTTTTCTTGTTGAGGGTCTGCGAGCCTCCAAGATAATGTCTTTAACCCTTTGGGATAAATTTGGGTTATTTGTTCTTATGCAATGTTCCAGGCAGTCAGCTGCAGTGTTTTCAGGTTTGGATGCAGGGTGTTGTAGTTGTTCTGTGTTAACAGCAGAGGAACAAGGGGTAGAGGCCATATTTGTTCCTGAGACATGCTCCTCAGTAATGGGTACCAATGTTGTCTTGGCCAGTCTGGAGCTATCAGAATGATCCTTGGGCGGTCCTCTTTGATCTTCAATAGCACCTTGTGCATCAAAGGAAGTGGTGGGAATGCATATGCTGTCTGGCTTTTCCAGCTGAAAGATAGGGAGACCACCTTCCAAGCAAGTGGGTGGTACGTCCTTGTGCAGAATTTCTTAATTGGTGATTGCGTGGGGATGCAAATAAGTCTATTTGTGGGAGCCCCCATTTTCTTGTAATTGTTTTGAAGATGTCCGGATGCAGCATCCATTCGTGGGCATCCGTGGTAGTTCTGCTTAGTATGTCTGCTAGAATGTTTTCTTTTCCTGGTACAAAAATTGCTTGTAACTGAATGTTGTAGCTCAGAGCCACATTCCAGAGGTCCATTGCCATCCGGCATAGAGGGTACGAATGTGTGCCTCCCAGTTTGTTGATGTACCACATAACTGTGGTGTTGTCTGTCCTTATCAACAGATGACCTTGTCGAAGAAATGGTCTGAATGCCTGAATTGCCAGTTTTACTGCCGGCATTTCCTTTTGATTTATGTGTAAGTGCAGCTGGTCTTGAGTCCACAAACCTTGAATGCACTTGTCCAGCATGTGGGCCCCCCAACCGAGGTCTGAGGCGTCCGTTGTGATGGTTTGGCTTGGTTGAGTGTTGTGGAAAGGCAATCCTTTGTTTGATTGACAGGCCTGAGCCCACCATTGGAATTCTTGCTTCAGGCATGGAATTATTGGAATTTGGGTTTCTAGGCTGTGCTTGTGCTGAGACCATAAATTCCTTAGGTACCACTGAAACTTTCTCATATGTAGTCTGGCATGTAGAACCAATATTATGCAGGATGCCATGAAACCCAAGGCTTGCAGGACTTTTCTTGCTGTTAGATGATTCTGCTTTGTTAATGCCAAGAAGTAGAGAGGGAGTTGCTCCTGTTTTTCTACTGTTAGGAATGCCATTTGTTTCGTTGTGTCCAGCTCTGCACCCAAAAAGGTTATCCTTTGGGATGGTATCAGTCTTGACTTTTTTATATTGACTGTGTATCCCAGAGCTTGTAGCAGGTAAATGACCCTTTTCAAGTCTTCTGCTAGCTTGTTTTTGTTGTCCGCTTGTATCAGGCAGTCGTCCAGGTAAGGGTAGATTTGGATTCCCTGAAGCCTGCAATGAGCAATTACTGATGCCAGGCATTTCGTGAACACTCTGGGCAGTAGATAAGCCAAAGGGCAATGCTGAGAATTGATAATGCTCTGATCCTGCAAGAAATCTGAGGTATCTTCTGCAATTTGGTCGTATGGGGACGTGCAGGTATGCCTCCTTGAGATCTAGAGTTACCAGCCAAGACTCCTTGCCCAGCATGGGAAGAAGCTGCTGTAGGGTCAGCATTTTGAATTTTGGAACAATGAGGAATGTGTTTAAAGCGGACAGGTCGAGAATAGGTCTCCATTTGCTTTCTTTTCTTGGTACCAGGAAGAGCCTGGAGTAAAATCCCTGTCCTTGCTCCATAGATGGTACCTTTTCCACAGCTCTCATCCTTAATAATTGAGTTATTTGTTTTAGAGCTTCTGCCTTTTGATTTGGAGGTAGGTTTGGCATTCCTCTCTTCCCTGGTAGAGTATGGAAGTGAAACCTGTAACCTTGGTCTATTGTCTGCAAAATCCACTTGTCTCTTGTGATGTAGTGCCAGTTTACTGAAAATAAAGTTAGCTTTCCACCCAAGGGTGCTTCTAGTTGTTCCCTGGTAGGCGGTGCTACAGCCAAGTCACTGTGATTGTCCTGTAACAGTGGTGGTGGCTGTGTCTGTGGCTGCACCTCGCTGGTTGTTACCCTGCCACTGGCGGCCCCTGTAGGCACCCCTGGATTGGCCTCTGCCTCTTGAACGCCTATTCCTGCCTCTCTGAGTTCTGGAGGAGTCTGGAAAGGACCAATTCTTGGAGGGCCAATTCCTGCTAAACCTTGGAGGTTGGACCTGTAAGAAATCTTTCACTGTTTGGACAGATTTTGCCTTCTCTTCCATCTTCTTCAGCACCTGTTGTGCAGAAGAGCCAAACAAATTGATCTTGTCCATGGGAGCATCTAGTAGTTTTGATTTGACATGGTCTGGTAAGGCCTGCTCTTTTAACCATGCATGCCTTCTGATAACTGTGCCAGTCATGGCTGATCTAAAGGAAGCCTCCAGTGCATCATAGCCGCATTTTAAGGAATGGTTACTGACTTGCTGAATGTTATGTACCATTTCCTGAACAGATTTTTTGTCTAAGGGTTCATCCGAGGACAGTTTTTTGGTTAACTGGTCTAGCATAAATTCTTGATACTGGATAATGTGGAATTGACAGTTCAATGCTCTAGCTGAAAGAGTAGCAGAAGTGTAAACTTTTTTACCCCATCTCTCTAAGGACCTGGATTCCCTTTCAGAGGGAGGGGTTTTGGCAGAGGTAGCTGCTACAGCCTTAGGGCCCTGGGAGATAGTCTCGGGATCTGCAAAGGGAGCCTTATACAAATGGTGATGCGTGTCCGGGACCCTGTAGTACCTATCGGGCTTAGCAGGGGCCGGAGGTAGAGAATCAGGAGCAGTACAAGCATCATTAAATGCATCATATACAACAGAAAGCACTGGAGGTATGGCTAAAGGCCTATGTTGTGGTAAATGCAGAAAGGTTCTAAGCCTTTTTCTGGAGTCTGAAAAATCCTGGCCCTGCCACTGAAATTGTTCCCTCATAGCATGCAAGGTTTCCCCAAAGGAAAATTCCTCAGGCGGAGAGGCAGAAGGAATGGACTCTTCAGCATCAGAGTCTTCATAAGGGGAGAAAGGAGCCTCTGGAGGGTTTGTGTTATCTGAATCATCAGAGGAATCATCTGTTGAAACAGGCTCAGGGGGCTCTGCTCTAGGCCTCTTCTCTGGAGGTGGGTGAGAGGGCCTGTCAGGTTGAGGTTGGGATCCCGGATTAAAGAAATGAGGTCCTCTGCTAAACTAAGCATTTGTGAACTAGAGCTAGGCCTGTGAGAGGGGATCTTAGCAGGTACAGTTTTAGTAGTTTTAGCTGCTTTGGCCCTGGCAAAGGCCTTAATGGACATGGATGCAGGAGGCCTAGCAGCTCCACGTGCAGGGGTAGAAATATCCAAGGGGATAGTGTCAGATAATTCCTGAGAAACTGTAAGAGCAGGAGTGATTTCAGAAGCCGATTCCACCAGGTTGGAAGAGGCCTCGCTAGGAGGTAAGTTTTCGGCTGAAGGAAGAACCGCTTGCTCGGTTTCAGCCGAAACCGAGACACTCGCGGTTGGCTTAACCGCGGTTTCGGCCGAAACCGCGGACCACGAGTGTCGGTCCTTTTCCTTGCGCTTTTTAGATATTTGCGTAGTCGGAGGATCCGACGGCATAATGTAAGCAAAATCAGAGCCGAAAAACTCCTCATCAAATTCCGACCGACGTCTAAGCGTCCGTCGGTTAAAAGAAGCACAGGCTAGACAAGCTGCTACGTCGTGGTCTGGGCCTAAACAAGGTAAGCAGTAAGAGTGGAAATCTTTATGAGGTATTTGTTTCCCACAAGTTAAACAGTTATTCACTTTTTCTGACATCGGCTGAGGCAAGAAAGAGTCCCCAACGGGGTACTTAGCTTTTTAGAAGTCTTTGGTAGTAGTAGACGTATTCGGTAGTAGTAATCTCTGGTTCTGACCGACCGGCACTTGCGAACAGCTTCTGCTTCGGGCGCCACGCGGCAAGAAAGACTGGGGAAAATGGCGTCGGCTGATGCCTTTATACCCGAATAACTGCAACTATGACGTCGGGTGAAGTGCGACAGCAGCCGAGGCCAGACCCAGACTTTGGAATCCGGCCGACCGAAGGGCTGCCTGACGACAGGACAACCCATTTGTAAGGACTGCAGATGCATCCTTGAAGGACATCCACAGCGGGATGTTACAAATGATAGTGCCAGGATTAGACATTAGTAGCCTTTTTTGGAGGAGCTGCTTCTGGTAGATGAACTCCCATCAGTAAAAAAAGTGATGTCTTAGTAACTGATGACTCTATTGTCAGGCACCATTTCTCCATGTTCATAAGACTGGCCAGGCAGGGTTACAGTTAACTGCCTTTCTGGTGCAAGGATCTGTGACATCACAAGGACTCTAAAACCACTCTCTCACCTGGAAGACATGATTCAATCTAGTTGTGGTTGATGTGGGTTGGAATGACTTGATGTGCATAACCTTGAGGGCCATGCAAAGAGACAGGTTGGATGTCAACTTGCATGAGTCCAATGATGGCAAGGCAGTAGTCCTGAATGGAATTCTTCCTTCATCCAGAAATATACCTACAGTACATATAAAGAAAAGGTGATTTGTTTCAACAATTAGTTTAGTCGTTAGTTTCATTTGAAGGGGGTCAAGTATGAATGAGCATGAGACGAGATGATTGACAAGCCAACTTGCTTCACCAAGAATGACCTGCACCTCTCATTCCAAGGCTTCCACCTACTGGCTAAAGCCTTTGTGGTCTCAATTATGCTTTTTTAAAGTAGAATTCCCCCTAATGGACATTTCAAAATCACAGACATTAATATAGCCATTTTCAGTCTTAAATTAGAACATATCAAGGTGTCTCTTCTTAAAGCCAGAAGTCTATACAACAATCTGTTTGATCTTGAGGACCTCCTGCAATTTGAACCACATGTTGTTTGTCTAGTTATTGAGGGACGGTTTCAATGTAAAGATAGCATGGTCTCCATACCGAAGTTTTGTGCTTACCCTGCATTCAGGCCTGATGGAAACTACAGTGGCATTCCCATATATTTATTTATTTATTTATTTACATTTGTTTACCGGGAAAGTCCGACTGGGCCAGAAGCCCATTTTCAGCAGAGGGCCGGGGAGGAAATCTCTACAGAAATACAAGCAATATATAATAATTAGATAGTACAATAGTATATATATATATATATACATAGTAAGATGCAGAATACATATCTCCTAGCTAGTCTATACAAAGTAGTACTCAAAAGAGTTTTCTAGTAGATATAGGTTCAAAAAGAAAAACACAAGCATTTCAGTTGAGATCACTGTGAGAAAAAATAAAGTTAGTAGTGTGTACATATTAAATAATAGTTATGACCAAATGAGATTTCCTTGATATATATTTATTTTTGAGTAGTAATAAACACTGAGGAGAGGGAGAAAATGAGGTATGGAGTGGACAGTGTGTTGAGAGAGTTCTAGATATCTTGTCAGTCAGGTTTGTCGCAGGAGCAATG
Source organism: Protopterus annectens (assembly GCF_019279795.1). Classification (NCBI taxonomy): domain Eukaryota; kingdom Metazoa; phylum Chordata; order Ceratodontiformes; family Protopteridae; genus Protopterus; species Protopterus annectens. Next base: position 1,666,108,345 of record NC_056741.1, on the reverse strand, counting down.
GAATATCTGTCAAGGACCACATCAGACCTAGGCGAATTCCCTGTTACCACAAACTGAAATCAGTGAACTCTAGCTTACCTAGAGCAAGACAAACTATCAGTTTATAGCCTACTACCAGACACCTGCCATGTCCCCTGATGACCATGCAAGATGCCCAAGTAAACGAGGAACTTCCTATTATCAAACACATCGTCATAATGTAAGATTTCAGCTTCCCATCCAATGCCGGGTATGTCCAAAGATGATTAGACTTCATAAATAAAAATTATTTAGAACAAAACCAACTCCAGGACATAATATTCCTGACTTGATTCTAATTAATATCACCACTGAATGCCCCACCCCTCTAGTTTTTCTATCCCTGATTAAGTCTGACCATAAACTTGTAGCCTTCTTTTTCACAACCTCTAAAACCCCTGCAGTCAGTTCTAAAACTGGAGATTTCAAATGGACGAATCTCATCAAACTTTATGAGTTAATTAAAATCACTTGTAAGATCACCAGACCAAGCACTAACACAGATGCTATGTATATATATATACATATATATATATATATATATATATATATATATATATATATACATTACATACATATATATATATATATATATATATACACACACATACATATACATACATATACATACATATACAAAGCAGTTCAATTCTCAAACAGATAAATACCTTAAGCTGGCCTTCCCCACTAGAGTCAAATATAATGGGAAGTTTAAGAAAGTACAGTTGTGTAACATCTTATTATAATGGTAGCTGTCCTTCTCTTCACTGTTGCAGTAATCATAACATTAGGGAGCCCCTGATTAAGCAGCCTGACAGCCTGCCAGTATACCAAAGCCTACGTTGCTTTAAGGTATACCATTGTGAACGATCCACACAGCTTGCCCAAATGTTTTAATGCCTTGATCGCCTCACTACTGTGTGTTATTAACTGATAGCAGCTTTACTGATGATAGAAATATGCTTTAAAGGCGAAATTACTACTGCATTTTATATTAGAAAATGCTTTAAGGTGAATCTTATGAACACTGGTATACTGAACTTTAGTTACTCTAAGAAAGTGCAGACTAGAAAGAGGAACTATTATAATTCTGTGGGCTAAACATTCTTTAAAAGGAAGCATGCAGAAGCAGTAAAATAAAATAAACAGACATGACTTTATTTCTTTATTTATGTATTGTTATTTGTTTACTGGGAAAGTCTAGTGGGCCAAAAGAGCCCATTTTCAGTGGAGGCCCAGGGAGAAAACTGCACAAAACAGTTAGTACAGTAGTACATAATATTCAAAACAGTTTGTAGATACAAACAGGATTACACAAAAAGCAAACAGTATTATACAAAAATTAGAATAAGATGCATGTAACATACAATTTGTACAGATTAATCCAGTTCAGGGTTACATAATAACCTAAAACAATCGTATTAGTATACATTTAAGGAAAATCTAATGGTTAAAATAGTTTTGATGCTTGCTTTTCAATGTGCTCTAAGATTATCAACCAGAACAATGGTGCATGGCAACATGTACTGAATACGTCTGTTTACAACTTAGGAAGTGATTGTCATTTTTAAAACTATTCCTTCAGTTCAAAACTGTCACAACTTTACTTTTTGTTTATACAAGACTATAAAATATTCAGCAGCCAGCAAAGAATGGAACTCATCATTCGGACTTGATCTGACTCGTTTGCTTTGATCAACACAACATTTTAGCTTGGCCTGAGTATTTGGATTTACCAGTGCCTACAGTTTGTTGACTGAACAGACAGCTGCACTGATAGGATTTAGAGTCCCTCCATCAGTGAGCAAAGATGATTATTTTGATGCTTGTAAATAAAAGATAATTATAATGATTTTACATAAGTTGTTTAAGTTTGTGCCTTGGTATCTTGTGCCACTTCTTCTCAACAGTAGTACCCTCAGAAAACAGATAATGGACCATAACAAATTGGCACAGTGAGCAGGGCTCTGAGGTATACAAAGAAGGTGTCACAACCACCAATGTTGTTTTCTTTAAAGAGAAATGTTAGCAAGAAGGAAAATAAGTTGATTAATGTAGACAATCTAGGTAAAATTCTTGCAGGACCTACGGCTGGACCATGGGGTCAGTGAGATCCCATTGCTAGAGTACTGAGTAAAGTTCCTCTCCCACCCCTTCTGAGCCTTTACAGTTTCAAGCACAAGGCAGATCCAGAAAGGTTGGCAAAGGGTCTAGCAGATTTAAAATTTAAAGATAAGGGAAAAAAGTTAAAGCTGGGATATGTGCAGCCAAATAAATGTTTTTGTAGTTTTTACAACATAAAATTAGTGAGCTCACAGAGCAAGTTAGCACACTGCATTAAATACAAAAACATGTATAAATTAACATCAGTAGACTCAGATGGCTTTAAAAAAACAAGACAATTTACTAGAGACAAAACAGATTCATTTATCAGTTAGAATAATTCAATAGTATAAGCAAAGAAAATGCAGAGGGCTAAAAAAACTTCCCTCACAGGCTACAGTGCATGCACTAATTTGTAGACCAAATTTTGATTCAACAACATGGGATGGTAATAGTTAAGCATTATTTGTTAATGAGTGTAAAGAGTCATTTGCTAGGTATTCTAACAGTAGAGGCACAACCTGTAATAAAAAGGATGTTGGTGTTCACTTCTAATGCACAAATGTGCTTGCTTAATGTTCCACCCACACTTAAAGCAGATTATTAATGCAGTGTAAACCAACAGAGCCTGGCCATTCAAATCAAAGGGATAAAACTACAGATAAAATACATTTTAATAGTTCTGTTAAGCATAGATATTTTAAAAGGGGGCCCTCTAAAAACCACAGTAGGACCTGCTGTGCAGCTTTGCTCTGTCAATTCAATCAAAACTAGTATCGTAAATATTAAACAATATTAACTTTCTAGAGGATATGCGCAAACAAGAGACAATGAAAGCACTGCTACAGATGGACAAACCTAAACCTGTTGAGAGTTTGCTCAATGGTTCTGTGCCTGTGAAAAAAAACTGATCATTCATAACAATTAACTGGATTGTGAACAACTAAATGATGTTACCCCACTGCTTGCAATTGCTGTTTCAGATGTCAATACTGTCGTAGAAAAATTATTTTCAGTTGCTAAACTGTATCCTGGAATTGAAAAATGCCTAAAATCTGAATTTGCATTCACGTGAGATGGCAGACAATATACTTTCCATGTGCTGCCTTAAGGGTATTTGCACAGTTGCGTACTATGCCACTGACAAGAGACTTAAACTGCAACTATATCAATGCCATCATGATTACAAGTATACGACCTGATGGGGACATTACTTTGTAGACAGTCATTTCTACTGGAGAATACAATAATTCATTCTTCATTATTACTTCCAAAACCATCCTGAAAACTATGGAAATCATATCTACTTCCAATAAGTTTTGTGAGAGAATCCCAAAAGAAATGTGTTCAAAATACTGTAAGACTGCTGCTGCATTTTCTAAAGGTGTGTCAGACCTAAAAGTTGCCACATCTTCATGATATGCCTCCTGCAGACACCACTGAGACTAAAATGTGTGGATTTTACTGGTGAGAATATGACTTGCACTTTGACATTTGATTATCCTTTTAGTCATAAGGGTACAAATCAAGTCTGCCCAATTATAGCTTTTCCTTTGCAGTTTGGTGACAATTGGTGGGTACCACAGATTGAGACTACTCTGACTGATTTTAATGATCTGCCTAATGATTTCTGTAGTTGCCAAAAATGGCTTAAAGGATGGGTATGCATGATGCTGGTGGGTACCACAGATTGAGACTACTCTGACTGATTTTAATGATCTGCCTATTGATTTCTGTAGTTGCCAAAAATGGCTTAAAGGATGGGTATGCATGATGCTGGGGAGATGGACCCAACCATGTCTACATAATGGAACTGGTGAATGCAATTGGCATTGTTATATGGTAAATGGTACAGGTATCTATCAATTAAATGATGCCACAAGTTTGTGTGATATATTCCTGCAGGCTGGCATCGAGGGACGGTATCATTACAATATCTGGAGCACATACAAAAGTACTATCATGCAGGCATTGATTTCTGCACTGGGGAAATTATTAGACTGACCAGGTGGATGACAGTTACTTTTAATGCTGACATACAACCCCTGCATACATTTTAGTGGCCATCCCTGGTCAATCATGACTTTCAAAAAGCCAAAAATGAGGGACAAATTGTTTTGCAACTATTAAATAAGACATTATATGATGCATGCCAGACTGCAATTAAAATGATTAAGGACAAAAGTACCATTTTAAAAATTGCAAATGACAGTGAAAAAATAACTGCTTCGCTTTGGTATGGTATTTTTATATGGTCAACCAAGGCATCAGCATGATTTAATTTGCTTTTGCATCCATTACTGTTGATTACAATTTTCTCAGTGCTGTTCTGTGTGTTTTCCTGTTGCTTCTATTTCAAAATAATAAAGAGATATAGATTGATGTTAATTTTGACACTGATAAAAAATGCAAAGCGTGAGTTGCTCTATACAAGGGGTGATCTGTGAAGGATCCACACAGTCTGCATAAATGTTTTAATGCTTTGATCGCCTCACTACTGCATGTTAATAACTGATAGCAGCTTTAACAATGATAGAAATATGCTTTAAAAGCAAAATTACTTCTGTGTTTTACATTAGAAAATGCTTTAAGGCAAACCTTGCTTACTGAACACTGGTATATTGAACTTCAGTAAACCTAAGAAACTGCTGCTCAGCACAAAAGCTGTTTACCTGCAC